>NC_092524.1:13832500-14045000 GCF_037038585.1 Patagioenas fasciata
CAGAAAGGCACCGCAATACTAGAAGCCCAATATTTTACTGAAAGATGTTGTGCAATGTAACAATACACCTGAATCATCAGGACGGGATCTGTGTTACTGGTAGACAGAATAAAAAATATGTTTGTCCAGGATTCTGCATTCCATTGCAAAGGGCTGATTTGCAGTTGAGGTGAAAACAAAGATCAATACTAAGAAAACAGCTTTTGGCACATATATTGTCTTCCAAAATATTTGTGCCAAAAGCTTTTTCTTAAGTAAGTTAATACAGCACCTGCAGTATTCTTTGAAGAACAGCTTTTAAGTGTGTTCCAGAAGAAGGAGGAATATCTTTCTGCTATAAAAATCAACACACCCTGCTACATATCAATATGCACATTTGAAATATCTTTCTAGTCATCCATTCTCTTTGATTTTACCAGAAAATATTCTGTTAAAAAAAAATCTGAAAGAATATCAATATTTTGACATGGAAGGAGAAAAGAGAAAATTACATGATAAGGTTCAGGAACAGTAAAATGAAAGCACTTATACCATAAAAATACCTGCGCTTGTCAAACAAAGGAGATGTACTTACAGTTATTTCATAACCCCCTCCTTCTAATTCATGAAAAGCTGTAACAAAGCCAGCTATATTTACGTCTTTGAAATGCCTTTTAAAGTCATTCCTTTGCTTGCCTTTTTACTGATAATAATCTTCATAGTGATCATAAAAATAATCAATATTTGCATTTGGTTTAGGCAAATTCAGAGAATTGTAAAAAATATCAAAATCTTCCTCAATACTAATAATGGTTTTATCTAGAAGATGCCCTTACAATTCCATGAAATGCAACAAATGTATCTCAAAGTTATTATTAGAGAGGAGACTTGTTCCACTAGGCTCCAATCCTTTCTTATAGGATTGTCTTTGCTCCTGTTAAAGAGAATAGTTACTTGCTTAAAAATCCCTTAAAACTACAACTTTTTTCCTAGGGTGAGAAAGGCCTGAGAGGAAGATTGATTCTGTACTTAATTCCTATAGGGAAAAAAAAAAAGACATATCTTCATTAAAAGTAAATGGCTATACATAGCTGCCCTAACAAATGCGTTACCCACACATGCGTTATATTTGCACACATGTACATTGTCTACTGGATATATTGCTACCTTCCTAACTTATGTTAATAGAAAATTTTTGTCAGTCTGTAATAAAGTGCACCACTGTGGACAGTGCAGGTGTTTTGTTTCCTGCGAAAAAGAATTTTGGGCCTCTATTTTGAACTGGTTTGTTGCTGTGGAGTTTGTACTGTATAGCCACATTAAGTTTTCCCATTTAAATTTCAGAAAAAAGGCTTAGGACATGACATGACAACCCTTTCTCATCACTAGATCAACACAGTCAACTGGAGTTTGCACGAGAAAGCTGAAAGCTCTTCCCAGTGCAATTCAGATCCTTTGCGCCCCGTTATATGTTGAACACACAGTAAAAATAATCACTTCTTTAAAATAAGAAAAAGAAGACAAAAAAGATTTGTCTTAGCAGCAAAATCTCAGTTTTCCATTCTGTGATATGATTAGGCACTTATTTATGCGTTGTCAGTCACCAACATGCAGAAAACGTAAAAGTTATTGAAAAAATTAAAGTCTGCTCAACTGTCTTGCAGGACTGTTGGTTCTCTAAGTGCTTTGAAATTATGATGTATGAGGTAGATGTTGCATATTAAATAAAGATATTTAAATTATAAAGCCCCCGTTAGTGAGAGCTGATGAATGTTAAATGTTATGAGCCACAAGGCTGTGGCATCCATCATATTCACATACTATCACAGTCAGTGATGGAGCAGCCCCAGTGATGACAGATAGACTGCTAGATAGTTATCCCTTATTTCCAGAGTCGCCAAGCAAGCCTTTCTAGCTCTTTGGCATTATTTTTAGCTTTGCATTAAATTAGCAACTTTTCCATCACGTTCTGGCAGAAAGTATTAATTCTCTGTTCATGTGTGGAAGGTAAAAGAATGATTTAGCGAAGCAAGGAGCAAAGGAAAAGGAAATAGTAGCCCCTACCTCTGAAAAGGCTGCAAACTTCAAATGACTAGAAACAAATATAAAATTGTGATCTTGTGAAAGAACAGCAATGAAACAGTAAGCACACAATAATGGCTTTTCTCCGCACTTAGATAAAAGCTGAATTTTTGATGTGCACAGTATATTTTCATAAAATTTTATATACTATGTTTTATACACTTATTGGCTATTCCATAATAATGTGTGTGCTAACAGTAAAATTGCTCTTAAATTTATGTGTGTTATTTATACGTTCCCACGTAACAATGCTTTTTGTTGTAAAAAATATTCTGTTTATTAATGTAACTTTACAACCACTGCATCCAAGATCCGTGGTAAATTAATGACATTTTTATTATTTTATAGTGTCATTAAATTTTTACTGATCACTCCATCAAACAGAAGCAATAAAGGCCATAATGCAAACTGGGACACTTAGATCAGGGGAGCAGGAAGGCATTCCATATAGTCTGAAGTAAACGGCTTGCTATAAATGATATTTATACCATCTTTAAGAATGTGAGAATACTTGGACAAGTTTGGCAAAACTGTTTCTGTAGTACCGTGGATTGTGTACTTAAATAACAGTTTACTTGCCAGCAAGACAATTTTTTTTCAAACCATATGCGAGAAGATGACTGATTGCATCCATCTCTTGAAAAATAATATATGAAATGTAATAATACACTGGGCACCCCTCCCTTCTGGATTACCAAGACTGATCTGACTATACCCATGCCTCAAATTATTTCAACATGCTTGCTTTTTCCACATCTGAAATGTATGCTCAGTCTGAAATGGAAAATGGCATATACAATGATCGTTGTGTAAAAGATTTAAAATATATATATTTTTTGCAAACAAATACTTTTTATTTAAGTAGACATGTTTGGACAATGATGTAATACCCTTTATTTCAATAGTCTAGCATGGAAGCAGTTACCAACACTAATTTAAAGAGCCAGTTTCTAGAAACTGAATTAATATGGGTCATTCACAGAAGCCACAGAGCTTATGACTGAAGGGATATTATTTCTTCTGAGGACAGTACTTTAGTTAGAATAACTACAAATAATTACTACATGTTGTCTTTATGTATGAAATGTATTTCAATTGAATTATTCGCTACTAAAAGTTCTAGTAGCTTATTTGCTAACTGTGATCCATTATATCCCTTTCATGTACCATGGACAGTAAACAAGAGGCAAACAACTTACTCTATTCAGAACATAAAGAAGACATTTTCAGTAAAACACAGAGAAAATGCCCTGTTTGCATAAGGAGGAATCACACCCCCCACACACACACACTTTTTTTTTTTTCTCCTGGAAAGTCAAGATTCCAATGTCCTGAGCTTTTAACCTACTTCTTACTACTTTTTAACAGCTAGGACTGAAAAGTTAAATTACCCTCCACTCAGAATCTTTTGCAACATCTTGGCACAGCAGGGATAATTACAAATTGACTTTCAGCCTTATCTCTGGATATTTTAGTTATTACGGGTGGGAAGTTTAAACATTAACCTTATTACAACCATGTCAATCATTCTACTGGTGTGCAGGCATGCAACTGCTGGAATTCTCTGGATGGCAAAGTAGATAAACACAATAATGACATTATTGTTACAATTGAAAGCAAGGCCTTTGGTTTTGCAGAACCGTGGTGAATACCTAGAACTTATTTTCAACATCATAGCAGTGGGAGTTCCTCCAAAAACCAGAGAAAGTAAATTAGTAAAGTAAGCAAATTTATTGTAGGAATGCTGATATTTTAAGATAATACAAGATGCAAAGTATATAATTTCCAACCACTGTTTTACAGGTTACATGAATTAAGGGTATGCCAAGTTCTATGATGCTGACACAACCTGATCTTACTACTTCTTTTTTTTTAAAAATGTAAGTGAAATACCTGAATTCAGTGATCTTTGGAACCAAAGATGGACAGTTCAGGGAATTTCTATCCCAACATACTTTCGAAGGCCCCTGTATTGCTCTTAAACTGTTCCAGTACTGTCTTTGTATGCTGAACATACAGCATGGACTAGCATCCCTGCCACAGACTGCAGATTTGTGTTACATTACAGGTCCTCAAAGAAAACAGCTTCCTTGAAAAGATGTGGGGAGAGGGAAGCCATTAAGTCCCCTTTTAAATATATTCTCCCATCTTAAAGCATGACTGAAAAGTAAAAGATTAAAAGCAGATAACACGGAATTTACACTAAAATTTCTTTGCCTGAATGGCAAGTTTCAGTCAGCTGGCTTCCATGTGACAATGTGAGATATGCAAGACTATCACAAGCAGAAAATACTCAAAGTTATTCAGTAACAGATTTTCATAGTGATTGTCATGATATGGGACTTTCTTCTTTGAAGACCCAAGTTCTGGATTCAGAATTGAGAATTGCAATTTCACCAAAATTTAAAGTGTCTAGAAAAAGGTTTGAAACCAGAGTGCTAAAGGCAAAAATTTCCTCAGATAAATAAATGCCAACCCAAACAGCCTACTTGTAAACATTTTCTTTAGCTAATTAATTTGCAAGTCTGACTTCAAAAATCAGAATTCCTAGAGCCTCTGGTTAGTGTGAGCAGTAGTCATCTTGATCTCCAAACACAAATAAGAAGGATTTAGATGAATTGGAAGCATTCAGCACATACTAATAAGTTAACAGACTTCAGTGCATTGAAGCTCATGTTTAAAAATAAGTGTATGGATTGAAAAATATTTTTTTAAAGCAAAACAAAACAAAACAAAAAAACCCAAACAAACAAACAAACAAAAAGAACAGATAGCAAATGTTTCCACCTAAGTAGGATATTATGCCCTCCTATACATGAAGTATTGACATACCCGTAACTATTGCCACACTTGCAGGCACTCCTAAGCTATGGATCTGCCCTGCTTAGATTACTTTCAACAGGATTACTGCGCTTACTGAGCCCCCTTAACCAAATGCTTTATGTCTTTGTTCATATGGTTTTAATATGGTTTTAACCAATTGCAAGGTTATTTATAAGTTTGCAACTCCCCAGTAGTTAGACTTATGAAGCGTTCAGACTTAAGCATATCCAGTTGTGTGGTAACCCAACTACTGCTTTCATGCGGTTTCCAACTTTTTATTCATGCACAAAGGCATGATGCATGGCAGTATCTGAGAACTTTCTGATTAACTCTTTGTTTCAGCAGCAAATTCATACAGCAGCCTGTAGTAAAATTACACATCAACAAAAAGGTGAAGATTTAAAAAGAAAATAATAAAAAAATCATACGAACTGCGGAATTCCAGCTTACACTGATGAGAAGTCATTTGTCTTTGAAAAACAAAGGGACAGTCAATTAAGTTAACAGCTGATAAATTAAAAGCAAACAAAAGGAGTTACTGCTTTACACTCTGCATTATAGGGCTGTAGAATTCACTAGAGGTCAGAAAGAGTCCAAAGCTTGGGCTGTCACTTGTTTTTAAAAGAGCTGGATAATTTTATGACTGTTAATAACATTTGTAGTAACACATGCTAAGATAATCAAATCTCATGTTCCAGAGTGTAAGCTGTTCAACTGTCGGGGTCAAAGAGAAATTCCCTCATTCTCTTTGCTGCTCCCTTCCCTCCTGACCAACATCCACAGATAATTAACTGGGAGCCTTCAATGGAGAGACGTTTATTTTCTTTTATGACATCAGGAATTGCTCACTAAATTTAAGGGAGATCTGGTAAATGGTATAGACCAAATATATTTGTATTGTAATTCGAAAGAATCTGAATGCAACCATTTAAAAAAACACATTTTCTTTTAACTAAACACATACATGTGCATTTTTTGAGAGAAAGACAAAAATAAACACAAATTAGAAGTGACATACACTTCTACTAGGAAATAGCAGGACTGCTTTTTATTTTTCTGTGCTGCAGTGATTCACAGAAGCTATTCAGCAGCTACTCTTGGACCTTCAGAATGGTCATTCACATTTCTAATATTTGAGTTACATGCATAAGGACATGGCAAAACAAAATTTTTTTCCTAGTAGACTAAATACTGCAGAGAAATACTAGGATAAACTTTTCTATATTTCAGTTTAATTTAGCAGCTCATTGGACCTTGTCAGTTTTGGCCTCATTTTTGTCAAGTATTTAAAAATGGAGATACTGAAATACCATAAAAGCGCACAGAAATACTTTTAGCAAATTAGACAATGCCATGATTCTGTACATATATCTGCATGCTTCCCCAAGCTCTTCTGTTTGTGATTAAATTTCATTAAAAATATTGTCATGCATTAGAATCAGAACAGAATTTAGAAGATCAGAGATCTGGTTACTAAACTCAAAACTGTGAATCTCCTTTTCTCTTAATCATCTCGTAATATATTCCAGGCTCAAAACATAGCTTTAGCAAGAAGCCACAGCAGTGTAACAACCAGCAAAACTATTCTAGGTTCAGCACAGCAATTTTTTTGGAATGGAAAAAAAAAAAGGCAGAAAAGAAGTCACCAATTTCAATTTCATTGTGGTGTTCTACAAACCTCAACAGCAGAAGGCAAATTCAGCTACTCTCCACACGAAGCTGGGAAAACAGAGGTCTTAAAAAAGTCCAGAACACACACACAGACATACACACATTCCACTGGTCAATCATCTTGACAAGCAATATGATATTTTTTATGAATAATATGGAAATGTAAGCGCATGGAAACAGACACATATAGACGTTTGATTTTAAACCTATCAAATCTAAGAGAAAGACAGATGATGTTCTCATAGATACTTTTGTTCCATCATTTCAACTGTACCTTATGATAGACACATGTCAGATTTTGTGACATGATTGAACGACACTGGAAAAACTGGGATAAAAATGGACTACATGATGCAATAATCAACTATTAAATAGCAATAAATGCACTTTTTTTATTCTACATGTGTGTAGTAGTCATTAAGGCTTAAAAATAAATATTTCAAATACTCTATTTGCAAGTATTTTTACAATTAAAGAAGTAAACTTCAGGGAAAATATTAATCTGAGTTTTGCGCATTTTATTACAGCAATCTTTGAACATGAATAGTGTTGCATATTGTAAGTGAAGATTCCAGTAGCTCCATTAGGGTAAATTCTCCAGGGCTTTGGAAGTACAGATATCTAACCCAGATACTCTGAATGAGTCACTGGGGGTACCCACCCCTTTTGTTTATTTCTGTAAGAAATATGGTCCTTGAGATATGGCTGGTTTGTGCCATTTTCGGGAAGACACCTGAAGTAGATTAAATTGGTAATGCGAAAGACACTTGGGCTTAAATGTTCTTATTCATATTTAGAATTAGAAATGCAATCAAGGCAGTTAACAAAATCCCACCAAATGCTACTGTTTTCAAGTATATGCCTTGCCTTTGCTGGATGTAAATATGTAATTGCATACCATGCATATATAGGTTAAGTAGGCTTTTTGGGTATTTATCAAGCTGATTTTTTTATTTTATTTTGCAGAATTTTAAGTATACTTTTTTAAGGTTACATTTTATGATTGCTGCTTATATATTACTCTGTTTATACTAAGGCCTTTTTTGTTATGTTCAGAGAGAAAAGGAACATATCACTAAAGAATGAGGATGGGTGACAATAGAACAATGATAATAGCATCATTATGCAGTGTTTTGCCTCTTGTACCCCCATCACTGCCATGTTTTCCTCTGATTATTTCAGCCTCAGGAAAATGTGCTGCTTACTGTTTATGTCAGCAAGGCAAGATTACTGTTTGCATGATTACAATATCAAGTACGAAGTACATAATGCCTGTGATAATACAGATGTACCCCTCAACTAGTTCCTGTCTTTAATCTTCATTCAACACTGGGAAAAAAAAAAAAAAAAAAAAAGTGTTGCAAATTCTTGCAGCCTCACATAGGCCTTAATCTTGTAAGGTGCAGAGTAAACTCACTCCCAACCACCAGAGCCCTGAAGGACACGGATAGTCATTACTTAACTCCAGGGGAATACTTATGTGCTTACATTACAAAGGGATTAATGCACTTCACTGAATCAGGGCCAAAGCGTGTAGTTCTCATAAGTTTACACTGAATCTAAGAATAAAAATTAAACGTCTTTCCAGGCTGAAAAAATATATTTTCTCCTTCTTATTGATTATTCCTTTTTCCCTTTGAGACGGGTAGGTTGAAGGCCTTCTGGTAGGAAGAAGAATTATTCTTGTTTAGGAATAAAACAACACAGTGCCAAGAACACAGTCCTGTAAGAACTTCTGCAAGGTGACAGGACCTTGCATTAACAGTATCCTCGCTGAAGGCAAAGGAACAACTCTCTATCAGTGAAACTGCTAAATTAACTAACTTAGCTTCCTAATACAATCAAAACTAAGTTGCTCATAATTCATGTTTTAAAATTTTGTACCCAAGAAAAAAGCAGCCCAAACTGGATTTATGAACACTATAAATTCATCAAAACAAACAAACAAACAAACAAAAGCTACCGAAAAAGTAGGATAAAGGTTCCATTTGCTACATCCGACATACAAATGCAGGCAAATATATACTTCCTGGAAACCGAGAGAGATTTACATCTTTCTGAAGGAGTAACTCTTTCATGCAGGAAGTATGAATCAAAATAATGCAAGAGAGAGAGTACTTTAAAAGGGTAACTGAAGGCTATGCATTTTTTTTTTCAGGTAGAATCCAGGAACCCTTACACCTGAAACCATCTTAAACGCAAAATGAGTACCTACGGGCTGAAAAAAATAGGTGATTTTACTGCTGCAATATACAAAGACAAAACTGCTAGTCGTCTATAGCTAATGCTACTGGCAAAAATCCATTCTCTAGCTTTTCATTTAAAGTAGAATGATTTTATAAACGTTGTTTTGTTTTTATCATGAAAAGCTTGCTTCAAATATCCCACATAAGATATCTATTAAAGTACTTTTCAGCTCAATGCAACAATGGCAGTTTAGAAAATGCTTTTATACCTTAACAACCAATTTTGAAAGGGAGTTTCAAAAGTAGTGGTTTCACCCACAGAGCATATTAGCCACTTATGTCCCACTTAAGACCTATTTTTGACCTCTTTTTTAGCAGAAAGCATAGACTGAGTCTTACTACATCTTTCTCCATTTGAAGTTAACTTTTTTCTCTCTTTTCCCTTATCCTCATTCATCTTCTCTAAATGACAAATTAGGAAAAGTTAATGCAATTCAGTGAAGGAACATTCCAGCATCTCATTCCAGCGGAAGACTTTTGCTGCTCTGTGGACAAATACAATCTGTAAGTAAGAGGGAATTTCCTGTCTCATACCTTCCTTATTCCTTTGTATACTTTATGACTGTGGTCATATTTTCTAGCTGTGTCTTAAAGAAGAGAGAATAATAATGTCCTGGGGAAGCAATCAGTATTTTGGAGCTTTTTACTATTACATATGTAGGCAATTGCAATGCCTACCACTGTGCATTAGTAGTACCCAAATCATTTTGAAAAGGAGGTTGGTAACGGTATCTCCAGGCACAGAGAGGGGAAATTATTATCTTCTGGTTACCCAGAAGGTCAATGATTAAGCTGAGAACTGAACCCGGGACTTCTGAACATTAGGCCAGTCCACTGGCTGTTATGCCACGCTGCCTCTGCTGTAAATCTGTTTGATGGATTTTTCAGTCATGGAACATTAAAGGCTCTGTTCTTGTCTAATGAATACGTTTAAAGAAAATAGTACAAACAAAAGCAAATGTAACATTTAAATTATCTGAGACGTACTACTTTGATGTCACACTTGGATAAAGGATTTCCTACTGGAGACCTATGTACTCTTATATATACTGAAAAATATTTTAGTCAGTACCACTAGCTGGCATGCTGGTATCTATTTATGTCTGAAAAGGGAACATAATCAGTTTTAGTTGGTTAAGTACAGCCTGAGCCAACTTTCATATTATGACCAAAAGCTTGGCAGTGCAGTAGCAGTGGCAAGTAGCAGAAAATTGCTTGCAGTGTTATTTGCCAGATTACTTGAACGATTTACATTGGGTTTTTAAGAGAATTTGAAGTATTAAAAACTTAAGATTTGGAAAAGCCTTGGACTGTGCATTTTTGTTCCTAGTTGCAACAAGATGCAAAGGAGAGGATTATGATATACTATGACTGACTAAATGAAGCATTTTTTAATATAAACCACCTGAAACATTTAGGAGCAGTTCAGTTTGAACTGTTAAGATATGTTTTTAATTGAAGATCTGGAGAGCCAATTGATTTAGATGAAATGCTCAACCTTTCACATCTACTTGTATAAGATTCATGTTGACATTGTACTAAATACAGCCATACAGTATGTATTCCAGATAAATTGATCTGACTACAAGCCTCACTCTTTAGTATGATTCTTACTCCAAGATAAATCAATATTTAATAACTCCTGCAACAGCCCTAGTAGATAATTTTAAACCTTTTCTCCATTCCATTAAGTTACCTCTCTATACAAAGCTTCACAGATGACTTCTGAAAAACTAGTTTATGAAAAGCAGTCTGAAATGCATTAATTCAGATGGAAAGGGTTTTTTAATCTTACTGCATTGTGCTGATCTCTAAATCCAACTCTGTTTGGCTATTTCTCCTGCTCAGCTAATTTGAAGGATAAATAAATACTTCCTGTAAATCTGTAACACAGATTTTGAACATAAAGAAAAATATCCTTCTTCTGCTTGCTATATGGAACAGGATATCTCTAGGGTCTGGACTTCTGCAAAAACAGGCTGACCAAGGCTCTCCCTGAGAGAACGGGTACCAACCTTCACCCAGCTCCAACCCCACTGCCACATAGAGCTAAAAGGACTGGCAATAAGCTGGAGTATGTCAGGCTCAGGCATCAGTCACATCCCAGTCTCCATTTTGAACATTAAAAACTACTGTCTGCTCTTTCACTCCTCCCCACCCTCCAATCTGGAGGAGCAGCTAAGAAAGAGGAAAAACATCTCTTCCCCCTCCCTCAAACCTCTCCTATGGCGAAGGGCCCCAGTGGGATAGGAGTCTTTGATATCAGAAGAATGCAAACAGCCAAGGCTCAGGTTTGCTGCTTCTTAGGGTTTAGAAACAGAGACATAAGAGGAATTTCAAATGATTATATATTGGGAGAACTGAAAGGGATGATGCCAAAAGGAAGGAAAGAACTATATGCTCTGGAGCTATCCGGTTGTATATCTGCTATTCAAACTATAGGATCTTCATATTCCTATCTATGCTCTCCCTTACTCTTATTTCCTACTCTGCATTATATTCAAAGTACAGTTTCACAGACACTGCATGCAGCAGTGAAGCTCTGTCCCAGCCCTCACCTTCCAGCCTGCTGGTTCCCGACACAAACAGTCCACGATCCTTTAAATCTTCTGCTTCAGCTATATATGAGGCCATGCTGAAACTTCAACAGTGAAATGTTCCAGTGTAAAAAAAAGGGAGGTGGGACTTCTTGTTTTCAAAACCACATTTTGCCGCTTTACAGCAGAGTGGGTCTAATAGTTACGTCCTTGAGGGGGCAGTGAGCTGCATCCCAGGTTGCTGAGGTCCTCTTTGCACTGGAAAGGACCTTTGCTTGTGGAACCTAGATAGCTCTTGACTTTCAAATCTATTGAAGATCTTTCATCTCAGGAACTATACCTGTTCTGGTTTGATACAAAGCATATCCTAAAAGGGTCTGAAAAAATAATGTGACTGACTAATTTATAATGCAGTTTTCAGTTTTACCTCTATACGTTTGCTACCTTCAAGCAATGAAAAATGTGATAAAGTGTGTATTTTGCTTATGGAAAGTTTTTAGTGTTTAGCTTAATTGTGAACTCTAATCCAAGGCAGATTTAGCAACAAGAATGCAGTTGTACAGAGAACATACCCACTAGATAGCAAAAATATGTGAAATAATATTCACTTTTCACCATG
Source organism: Patagioenas fasciata (assembly GCF_037038585.1). NCBI lineage: Eukaryota > Metazoa > Chordata > Aves > Columbiformes > Columbidae > Patagioenas > Patagioenas fasciata. The sequence continues at coordinate 13,844,458 of NC_092524.1, forward strand.
TAAGAAGTTAGTGGGAATTCTGCTGTGGAAAGTGTGTGCTATTCTATTAGTTAATTAAGAAGTGACACACAATGGCAATATGAGGATGTGTTTTCATGAGACACTATAAGAGTCCCAGCAAAAGCACGATGAGGGGTAAGCAGCAGGGAAAAAAGGAGACTCGAGCTAACAGATCATTGCAAACACTTTAAGAAAATTTCACTCTCTCTCATGGCGAGAGAATGATAGAGACTTCCACTACCTAAACCGTAGTCTTCGCCACATTTAGGAGCATTCCTAATACTGTAGGAGTGGAATCTCAGAACAGCTGAGGGATGAGTAAGTAAAGCAGGTCCTGATTCAGAGAGGCACATGTGATGAAATCCATCCTTATCATAGCGAATGTTTTACATTAGAAGAACTGAAATGGGGTCACAAATAGGAAATTGGCTGCTTTTTCCCCCTTTTAAATGGATTCTTTATGGTCTCATAACACTTATTCGCAGGTAGCTACAGTAACACGTCATAGATGGAGATAAAGGGAAATTACTTGATAAATCAAGTAAGTAGTACATTTCATCTTCTTCCCTTATAGAACAATTCACACATTCAGTACAAATTTCCCATACTGCAGTTCATTACGTTTGCCTGTCCATGGTAGTGTGTGTATACTGTTGAACTATGGATGGCTTTTGCACCGAATGGAATGGAAATTCTACATAGTGGATCACGCTATTCAGTGCAGAGGACTGATAGGTATCCCGTTTCATATATTGTTAGTCTATAACTGCAAGTATTAACTTAGCTCATTCCTTGCAAAGAAAGAGGAAAAGTAAACCTTGAGTGAAAAAGGGTGGGAGCAAAACTTTGCAGAAAAATATCTTTCTTGTATTTATAAGTTTTGCGTTATTTCTGAAAGGAGACAAAGAGTTGATATACAATTAATCAATGAGATATTTGTCAGAAGAATAAAACCTAGGAGTTACACAAAGGTCATGCAGGTAATCCCTCGATAAAGGGGAATCCCGTGGGAGGAAGAGTCTGGTCAAACAACTTAATCTTATTCATGAGTATTCAAAGAGCTTGAGTGGCAGCACGCAAGGGGCAGAGTTCTGGCAAGGAGCTGGCAGCTGAGTATGTTTTGGCAACCTGCTGAACCCTTGACAGACCAGGAAGTTTTATGGTACATGATGTGTCAGTGACTCACTTTGCATACAGTTCTAATGTGCATCCTCCCAGTGATGGCTTTTTGTTTGTACAGTTCCTGTGCTTTAAAAATAGAAGGGAATAAGCATATAAAAGTAGGATGTACTAAGCAAGAATCTGTATGTGTATAAAAACATAGTTCATCTGAATAGGAGCAATATAATGAAATTGTCACTTAGCAATTGAACTCAAGGATGGAAAGAAAATGGCAGTGAGATAAGAACACAGCCATTGCCTGCTGTCTCAAGAAGCCTTTGGCAAGATAACAGTGAAAACATGCACCCAGCTACTGATCAGCATGGGTCTGACATTAAAACGCAAGTGTCCACTTCTCTTACTGGCTGTTTAACAAATTACTTTGGAACGGGTGGAGGTGAAGAGGAGATCTTTCCAAAACCTTGTCTCAGTGTTCTCCCTCAGTTAATGAATGTCGGCAAGTGGAAGAGAACAGAAATTTGATATGTTTTTCCAGCCTTTCTTATAGAAGCATTTGCAACATGTTAGAGGCAACAGGCATAAAAGTGAAAGACTGGGAAATTAATGTTGTCTGTAGATTTTCAGGATGTAAGCTGGGCAATTTCAGCTGTGGGTTAGGCATTCTTTAGGTTTTAAGTAGTTTTATAACAGCTTACTATGACATGAACATGATTATAGTATGAGTAATCTGATGTTGAATATCATTTATTACACTGTTACACATTTCCAATTGAGATAGATCTGTTTATGGAGTTAGTATTATGTGACTACAGATGGACAAGCTATGTGCAGTGAACAATTTATCCAACAAATATAGTGTTTTTTATATTTTCAAACTATCCCTGGAGGACCAGCAGTTTCTATACATATATGAGTAATGTGTCAGTGTTCTAACAATCTAACTTTCTGAGTTATACATGAACTATGCACTTAAATGCTCAATAGTTTGCTTCTTGTGATTTATGCTGTAGTTGGTCACCTAAGACAAATTATATTGTTTTCAATGCCTGACTCGGTGATAAGTATAGAACATTGCCTTAAATTACCCAAAAAAAGCTACTGGGAATTCTCTCAGCCCCAAAGACCTCCCATGTAGCCGAAAGCCTTTACTTCTATCAACTCCTGCATCTATTACCTTCAACACCACAGAAAAACTGATGAACCTGCCTCCAGCATACCATTGGTAGGAAAGAGATGGCAGTGGTAAGGCACAGTGCAGCAAGGCCTGCAGGACCGCTGGATTAAATTGCTGCAGAGTTCACAGAGTTGCTGTAAAGATCTATAATTAGCACTGACACTGTATCAGGGGCTGGCAGAGCTCCCTGATACTGCGTTCCTCATTTGGTCAGCATGGAGTTTGAAGTGGGTGCTGCACCAAAGCCTCTGTTGGGTTTTGGTTTGTTTTTTTTTTTTTTTATGAACAGGGGGTGAGCAATTTGGGCATAAACAGCAAATGCCTAATTGTGCACAAATGTCCATGTTCATATGCAAATACACCCATAGAAATAAAAATCCGTTTGCATGAGTATTTGTGGAAAGAAAACAAAGAAAGGAATAAGCATGATCAAACTCCATTAATCAGATTTCAAACAAACATTTGCAAACATAATTTTGCATTATTAGCTCTAGTCTTTCATGAGATAAAAGACAATTTTACCTGCTACCATGCTTATTCTTTTGTTTGAAGCAAACAGTTAAGACAGCACAAAGCGCCGAACAGTCCCACAAACAAGCGGCTAAGTAAATATCCTTCAACAACAGGGAGTGTATTTCAATTTATCATACCTATTGATGCAGCCTAATGATACTTGAGAAACAGGAGACATTTTTAATTTTAGAAAGTAATGAAGTATCAGAGAAAGTTATCCAAATATATCATTGCTGTATTTAGCCTACTGGAGTCAAAAGAGTTATACTGGCAATGCATTTGGTGTTTTGAATTTACTTAGAGGAATACACAGAGCTTGGAAATAAATGGCATCAACTTTTGCAGATGTCTCTGCTTGTATCTAAGTGTGAAATAAAATACAAATGTATTCTGTAGTTCTCAGGACAATTGAAGAAATGATATGACAGGACGGTGCAGCTGCCATTCTGACTTACAATTTAAATCAATGACTATATTCCTGTCCTAGCAAATTTATGTTTAAACAATAATTTTCAACCTGCAATACTTTTCGGTATATATCTGCAAAGTCTCCTGTGTAGTTTGGGAAATGTATTGTACATAGGAAGATACAATCATTATGCAGTTACAGTTGTCACAAAGACACCATCCTTATGGCACAACATCATCCTTTGGGAAAAGTTATCCTTGTTGGTTTGTGCAAATTTTTCAACATTCACCATCAGGACACATTTTAATCTAATTCTGCTCCTTTGGGATTTTTTGTTGCTCCAAGATTTAAGGGAGAAGACTAAAATAGGGCAGAGTTTTCATCCTTTTCACAGGAAATGCCCCATGCAAGTGAAAAAGCAGTGAATTTGGCACTTTTTCTTGAGCTGGAAAGGCAGTAGAAGAAAGGGGACAAATCCCCTTTTTATTATAACTATTATCATTATTATAATCATGATTATTAATGAAGTCTAAAACCTGCAGCTGGGCAACCCCTTCAAGTAGCCCTGACAACAGAAATAAAAAACCACAGTTGTGTTCAGCAACCGTATGAGCATATTATTAAGCACAGGTAGTGGTGAAAACTTCAGTGGACAATATTCAAATGCAACAATAGCTATCAATACCAAAGAAGTCGGCTGGTTTCTTTCCTGAAAATAATATTTTATTGCCAAGTGCTCTTGTGATTGAACTGGAAGCATGAAAAACCTTAAAACTTCACCTTACATGGGAAGTTTTTTCACTCTACAGTGTGCATATATATACACATGCACACCTGTATAAATATGTGTATATAGTTATTCTTTTAATTTCTTACTTATGTACACCATTATTGGACTGGTCAAACTTTTTTTAATATATAGTCCAATAAAGTTTCCATGATTTGTACTTCATAAAGATTGCATATTTTTCACTTAATTAATTGATTTTGATAATTTAATCAATAGACAAATAATTCAGATTTTATTTTAATCAGCCTCTACATAATTTGAGGTACTAAGCAGTTAAATGCACATCTAATATATTGGAACTGAAATGCACAAACTAATGACTTTATCAAAATAATTTTGGAGAGTAAGGCAATTAAGCAAAACCCTTAAAAACAAAGGTCTGCACAGAAAATTCTTCCATAGGTGCAAAACTGCATCCATAGTAAGCCAGCTCCAAAGCTAACTTCTCTGTAAATTTAGATGACCTACATATGCCAGAGATTTTGCACTGTTTCTTTTTGTCTTTTCACTGTCAGTTCCACAGTTTCAGCGAACATGTATTTTTAATGTGTAAATTTCAAATACATTATTCGTATATCTTTCTACACATAGCATACAAAGTAAATTTTAAAAAAAGGTATATTGATAGGCATGAGTATAAATATTTAGGTGTAAATAGTAGTATTTGAGCAATAGCATGTGATCAATTAAAGGCTGAATCATGTGTTATGTATGGACAGAAAGATAATCTTTCATAAGCAGCTTTAATATTTCTATCTCTTGAGTCTGAGGAACAGACCTGACAAGATTTCATACCCACAGCCTTCTGCACCTGGTTCCTATTATGAACCTGGCCTTGATAATGGAGCTATGTTCTTCTACAGATGCTAATGTTAGAAAAGGTATTTTCCTCCCATAACTCTTATAACCTGAGTACCAGTGTTACGGTTGTATTTGACCCCTCTGTGCATGTGCAGTTACAAAATCCATCACCTTCGTCACCAAATACACAGAGATCAGATAAAACATTTCTTTAATTATGGGTACAATTTCTAAACATTAATTTATTTCCTGTGATAACTACAAAAGCTAGAGGCTTCAGGGTTATATGGAAAGTTAGACATTTTTTCTTCCTTGTTTGTTTATAATGGAAACATTTCTCTTTAAAACTTGTGGCTGGAGACTAAAGATTAATTCATACTTTCCAAGATGCTCTGCTTTGAATTTATTTTCAAACTACATTTTAAAGTTCTAATTGTAAAGATAAATTCACTGCAACACTTCTCCACGTCTGAGAGATATTAAAATCTTTCAGCTATTCAAAGATGCATCTAATTCCTGATCAGACCTCACAATAGAAAGAAAAAAACAAGAAAACAACAAAAAAGACAATGCTTGCTGTGCCCTACTATTATCCTATAAATACAATGATTTAGAAAACAAATGCTAGCATATATTACAATGAAATTTATACAAAAGCAAAAATCATCAATACCATGAACTTCTTGCAAAACAGCAGGGAATTCCCTGGAGTGATATGCTGCCTAGGAAGTCCAGGCATAACACACACAATACACCCTGCAAAAATCATTACTTTTTTCCTTCCATTCATTGTTATAAATGTATATTGATTTCATCGTTTCTCTTACCCTGTCATGCAATTTCAAATTTTGGAAGCAACAGCATAAATAAACAGAATTTATCCAGCTATAAAACTAAATGCTTGAAGTCCAGCATGTTTTCCAGTTCTAATAAAAGGGGGCAGTATTACATCAGCTGAAATTCTGAATTGTCCAAATTATTGTAAAAGTACTGGGGAAGGATACAAACCTCCTGAATTTCACTGAAAAATAGACGGTTACTGTATATGCAGTCACAAATCTGCTTGTCTGCCTTGGGGTAAAATTTTCAGAGCTAGTTCAGTGGGACGTAGGCTCCTGCATTGCAGCTACTTTAGAAAATTTGTACTTGAGTCACTATTTTCCTTTCAAAATTATTAAGGAAATACTACAGTTGATATAAAGTGAAGGCACATTTCTCATGTAACTAGAATAAGCCTTAAGTCTAAAAAGGAAATTGCAAAATTATTGTTGTTTAAAAAGATCTGGAAACAAAATGTTTTCCTGTTTTGTTTTAGTTTTGGGTTCTGGGTTTGTTTTGGTTTTGGGTTTTTTTTTGTTTATTTTTTTCTTTTTAAATAAAGGTGTTTTAGAATAGAATACTGGTGCCCAAATATGGATTTAGGAAGTTAACTATTAACACCCAACAAAAAAAAATAACAGCCACAAGCAGATTACTAAATTGGCCAAATTCACAGTGAAGTATAAAGGACATTGATTTTGTAAGAATTATGAGGAATGCTGGTATTTGTTTTTGAAACTTTCCCTATTCTGGGGCATTTAACTTAGACAAGTTGATTATCTGTTATTAAATGATGGTACTGTAAAGAGGTTGTCTCTATGCAACGTGTCCTTCTACGTCTCTGACATTCCGCAGGGAAAGGTTTGTCGACTGAGCAGAATGACGTATTCAGAAAAAACAGTCTCCCAGTTGCAGTATCTCTTTGTGGAAATCAGGTTCTTCATTAGACAGATGGAATACACTCCCACAGAGTTGAATAAATTGCCTACATTCTTAGAAGAAAGTGAGACCATAAGTAAATCAGTCTCTTTCTTTTTTCTCTCTATAAAGTTCCAGATTTTCTATTATAGTATCTAAATACATATATTTAAACTGAAATTTAATTATATCTAAGTGTAAGCTACATGGAGTGGGACTTCCCTTAAGTTGCAGTGAGAACGGAACTTGGTACAATGACTATTGAAACAATTCCATAAAAAAAGTAATAACTTTGCAAAATTAGTCATTTACTCTTGATATTGCTATCCATAATTTGGCCTAACAATGAAGTATTTGTCCTTTAATTGCAAATAGAACTAAGATTTAACCAACAGAAATAAGAATTCAATTGAAAATGCTTAGTTTCTGTTATGTCTTTCCGCAGACTGAAATGCAAGCATTGACTTTTTATTTGCTAGTTACAAATATTCGTCTATAAAAACTAAAGGAAAAAAAAAAATGTAAGAAGTTTTCCTTAAAAGATGAAAGCAAATGAGAATAGATTAGTCCCTGCAAATCTAAACCACTTATTCATAAAAATTTATACAAATCCACAAGGCCCTTATGACCAATTTATTCATGTTCTCAATATAAGGTTGGTCATGACTACTTTCAGTAGAAGAAGAAAAGATAATTGAATGCAGGATTCACCAGAAAATATTTTTTTTAACTATATGCTTTTTTAAACTGACTTGAGAAATTACTTATAACAAAGATGCTAATGGGAAAGTGCTCCTCTTGTTGATTGTCTGAGAAACACCGTGCACTTGCAGAAAAGACAGTGTGAGTCCTGCCTCTGCAGTTGTTCTGTCTCTAATACTGAATGTCTTGGGAGAAAAAAGCTGGTAAAAAAACACTGTTGGCAACATAATCCAGTACTATTTGCAGTTAGAAAAAAGTAATACAATGATGGAGTCATTGCAGGCCTGTAGGCAGTCAAAGGGAGATTATGCATGACTAGTAACTTTTCCTATAAAGACTTCCTGAAGTGTTTTTATCTGGCAAAGTTTGTACGCATGTGCAGTAGCTTCATAGAAATGATGAAGCGTAACAGCTCCAGAGGAGTTGTTACACTCTATTGTGTCAATAATCCACATATTTAACAGTCCCTAAATACAGCAGACCGTAACATCTCCAAAGGGGTCGTTATGGCTTATCAAGTCAAATCCAAGTGCCTAAATATGGATTTGATCAATAGACTGTAACATCTCCATGGGTAAATAATATACGTTTTTAAGAATGTACACATTTTGCATACAGACTGTGGTCTATATTAGGATAAATTATGTGGATTCAACTTGTAAAACTTTGATTTAGAAAAGAAAGGAATAAAAGGCTCATTATAAGAGGTGCTAAAGTACCATAATTCCCAGGAAGAGGGCGATGACTCATATCATTTATTTTGGGGTCTAATTCTGGTTTCCTACCACAAATGCACAGTTGCCTGAAAATCTACAAAAGAGTGGGAATGGAATATAAACAGAAATATGTTATATTACATTCTGCTTCCTCTCAGATCTCAATGAATATGCTTTGTGGGTAAGGAAATGGGTTGCTGGGGGTGCATCCTTGGGTCTAGCAGACATGTGATTATTAACTGGGTGTATGTTTTACCTTGACTTCCTATCCTTTTCGCCAATGAAATTAACACATTTCTGCCTATACATTTTCTACAAAGATTTTTCTGGAGTGTTTTTGTCACTGTTTTCATGCTTTATGCACAAAAAAGAGAGGATCTGGTCCTTTTAAAAATAGTGTCAGTTCTCTTATAAATTATATAGCATTTTCAGGTTCATTTAAAGCCTTAAATCAAAGCAAATCTTCTAGACAATCCTGCTAGTTTGAAATACTAAAATAAATACAAGTAGCTCTAGCAATGCAAATTTTTTTTTAAGTACTCTTTTTCTCTTGAAGGTAAACATGTCTTGACTGGAAAAAAAAAGTCATATCCTCTAAACAAAGCCATTTTTTGTATGTTTTTACTTATGCTTATCTCATATGGAAAGAGCTCTGTAGCCTATTTTCTGTTTTTTCTTAATTCTCTTCCCTTCCCCAGTGTTTCTGTTTACTTACTGAAACCACTGACACAGTTACTTCTTCCCTTTCCTCAGTCAGGCTACACCTGATCAGGACCAGATGGAGTAAAAAATATCAACTCTGATATAATGACTTTTTGCTCTGCATGCACTGTACTGGTTTCAGCTCAGATAGAGTTAATTTTAGTTCAAATGGTGCTGAGATTTGGATTTGTGACCAAAACAGCGCTGATAACACAGGGACGTTTTAGCTATTGCTGAACAACGCTTACACAGAGTTAGGCCTTTTCTGTTTCTTACGCTGGCCTGCCAGTGAACAGGCTGGGGGTGCACAAGAAGTTGGGAGGGAAGCACAGCCAGGACAACTGACCCCAACTGACCAAAGGGATATTCCACACGGTATGATGTCACGTACCCCAATGAAAGCTGCAGGAAGAAGAAGGAAGGGGAAACATTTGAAGGTTTGGCATTTGTCTTCTCAAGTAACCACTATGCATGATGAAGCCCTGCTTTCCTGGAGATGGCTTAACACCTGTCTGCTGATACAAGGCAGTGAATGAATTCCTTATTTTGCTTTGCCTTGCATGCACAGGTTTTGCTTTAATTATTAAACTATCCCAGCCCATGAATTTTATCACTTTTACCCTTCTAATCCACTTCTCCTTCCCAGTGGAGGGGAGTGATCGAGCAGCTGTGTGGTGCTTACCGGCCTACCCTAAGCCACAACAGTATACACACTGAAATAACTCCATGGTTGTAGATTGGTATCATCTCGAAAGTATAGCCTAACCTTAATGCTTTAGCAAATGACAAAGCTGGACTGTGGCAAAGTGCTGCATGTTTTTGTTTTGGTCTTTCTGATGAGTGAATCTCTGTGAACACTTCTAAAGCTTTGTAGATTTTTTTTTTTTGAACAGCAGAATATGAACAGAGGCAATTTTCAATTCTGTGTCTTTAACCAAATACAAAGCTTTCTGAGATTTAAATGACACATTTTCAAAAAGGCCTAAGCCCAGCCTTTGAAGCTATGTACATAAATTTGTAAGCGCAATCATTTGCACAACAAACTATTACCAGCTATCTGAACTTGAAGACCAGTAACTGACCAGAACTCAATAGTTTTTTTTAAACCAGCTGCAGGCAATTAATTTGTCATCTTTTTCTGGCGCCGACTTCTAGCTACTCATTTATATAAGTCTAATTACCTGAAGCCAATTTCTGAAAATTTGGTCCTGAAAACATAGGGTCCTGATTCTTCAAAAGAAACCAATCCAAAATTGCAACTGTTATCAAGGCTTCACTGCGATTATGACAGAAACTATACACAATCTTATTGGTGTACAATTATTTCAGAATCAGGTTTTTCTAATTGAAGTGCTCTTTCTTTCCTCACCCCCCCCATTTTGATCATTCTGCCCATCTATAAATATATCATAATGTAAAAATTCAAAGGCAGAGGGTAAAAGGGAGAAAGAGGGATATTCTAGAATTCTGTTTGTGCAAAGGATGCTTCTGGTTTTAATGTATTTTAAACTTGCTATAAAATACAAATACATTCTCTTAGTATACATGACTGACTTAATTATTTTATTTTCTTTAGGATAGGGAGTAGGGATATATAATTATTTAAAATGACAGATTTATATCCCTTTTTTTTTTTTTGTAAACCCTGCCTTTCTTGCTTCTACAGAGCAAGGACAATAGGCTAGCACACCAAAGGTAAAACCAGGGTACATATTACAACTATTTCCTGCCTTAATGGTTCACTCTGTATTGCAAACTACAATAAATAAAACCCGCAGTATTATGTAAGGGCACCAAGAGATTTAACAACAGATTTTCTTGCCGCTGTTTTATTCTTAGGTTTTAAAAGTTGCAAGTGCTGCCATGAAAACTCTCCCCATAAAAGATGGCAGTTGAGAATTATGTTTTCTGTATTTGTTAAAGAGTTCCAATTGACTCCGCTATACTTGCAAGTAAAAAAACTTTATTCTTCTGACTGCCTGCTGTATAACCTCGATCTGGAAGCTGCACATCATCTGTGTATTGCTAGTAACCAATACAGAAAACAAATCAGATTATTCACTGAAATACTTACTGACTCTGTTCTGCTTTAAAAGGTAAAAGATGAAATAGAAACTTGTTATACTGAATACAAGATATAAACATGGGACTGGAAATACTCAGTGTTGCAACTTGATAAGTAAGTGGGTGCCATTTTTATACTTATTTTTCCAAGTCAAATCAAATGTTAAGAATTCCTTCAATAGCCCTTATAGCGTATTAGGTATTTTTAAACCCCATGCATCTGAAACTCATAAAATATATTTCAAAATAAGCATAATTTTATAAACTCTTAATACTGATCATAGGCTGATATTTATCTTTATAACATGGGCTTTAGCATCGTATCTCTTAGCTAATTAAGACAAACACTGGCTTTACAATTAGTGTGTTGTCTGAACATGGCCTGTTCGATCAGTTATTAATTTCTATATTTTTCATAGTATCAACCTGTATTAAGTGACTTTTTCAATGCTGACATTTAAACTAATGCTAGCAGAAATATAAATATCCATCAGCCTCTGAATTTGACTTGTAAAAGCATTGTTAATCCTGTGTGGCAACAGTTTAACAAATCTTTTTAATAGACACTGAGCTTTTCTCTTGTTTTGAGTACTATAAAGAACCTATTAAGCAAAAATATAAAATGTAGATTAAAAGGTAGGTATCAATCTTTGATGGGTCTGTTTACAATATTTCTTTGACTTCCCATGCCTTGCTACCGTCCACTTACTGAGTATTCCTATGTGGGTTGAGAAAAGCTCATAGCATCATCAAATGCATGGTTTAAGATTCTGCTGAGTCTTATACTCAACCTGGCCTAAAAATTCCTGTTAGTCCTTGGAGTATCTTCCCTCCTTCCCCCAAGACACAAAGAACTTACCCTCTAATATACAGATATACCACTGAATTTTCATTAATGAATTACATGCATTGAAAGCTACCTGTTTTCCAACCTTTATGGACTAGTGAATATGCTGGTTTTCATTTATTACTAAATTGCATCATAACTGTTCCCATTTGCCAATACCATAGTAATAACTGGGATAGTATTTTCCCTTTCTAGTTAACTGGAATAAGTATTGTGGTATGTTTTGTGTCAGTGGTGAAAAATAACTTATGTACTGTATATTTTTGCAGCATAAGCCACCTCTAGGAAAGCTAACAGGGGGACATTCTTAATCAAAAGGGCTTCCTTACAGCTCAGCCAATTACCTGATTCAGTGTTCACTGGCTCTGTTATACACACAGAGACTTGCTCGCAGAGCAGATCTTGTAGACATCAGAAAGGCCACAAAGCCGGACAACACAGATAGAAAAAATTTTCCAAGAGACTTCTTTGCCCTTGGAGCGGCCCTTAAAGTGTGTGATAGAAGCTGTTCCTCACCTTTCAGATACAATCCCAGCTGGCTATTTTGTAAACTGAATGACGTTCTCCTCAATCTAATGCTGGTCACATTTTCTCACTACTTTCTCCAATTTATTGTTTTATTGTAATGCCCCATTTCTTTTTAGTGTTTGGAAACTATGGCCAAGATTCAACAAAGAACTTTTATCTCTAATTTCCCATTGAAACGTAAAGCCAAAGGCACTGTTTTGAGCCTATATATTTTGTTGCATCTGAGTCACAGATTCAAGCACACTCAAATACGTGCACTAGCACTGTAATACTCAACCATGATCGTACATAACTGGCCTTTTGCCATATTTATGAATCCAAGCATTCTCAAAAGCATAATTCAAAATCTAGTGACCACAAACAATAGTAGCTTCAACCAATTTTCCACATTCTTATGTGCGTGCTTACAGCTTAATCTCATGAGTGCACAGGACTGTTTTTTTGAATGCTGTCATGTAAACATAGAGAAGTTTGTAGCACAACACTGAGAAGTGACAAGGTGTGTTTAACATGAAATCAGAGATGGCTAAAAGCTCTAAAAAGAAATTTTATATAAAAATAGGAAAGGAAAAGAAGAATGAATGACAGACTGTGTGGCAATGGGAGACATTACCTTTTCATTCCTGCAGTTGTTCAGACCCATGTTATTCATGGAGGGCAATTTTCCATCAACACCATGCGGCTGCTGTTGCTGCTGCTGCTCCCTTTGGATCTGCTCTCTCATTTTTCGAGCCTCTTGAATGGCTTTCATTACTGTGTCCTGGTCCCCAAATAGGGCAGGTGAATTAAGACTGGAAAGGATATCTATAAACAGAGAACACACTTTATTTAGGTAATTATGCCAAATAGAATCTGACGTAAGCACTCAGTTCTCATACTGTTAGAACTGTACCAAGCTAACGTCTATAAAAGGAGGAGGAGTGGCAATTGTTGTCTTTTTGGATGCTGAACTAATCTAAAGAAGTTATTGATAAGCCTGTGCATTTCTTTTGCTGTTATAAATACAACAACTCAAGTCTTAGCATAGCCTTATATAGAGGTATCTGAGCATACTCATGGACCCAAAGTTCGAACTTAAATACATGTTTAAGACAGCAGTATTCTGAAGCTTAAGTGGGAAGCCTTTGAAGTATCAATAATAATTAATAAAATGAACAAAGGATAAATAAGTCTTATTTACTTGTCCATGAAAGTCTGTGCCTATTTTTAAAATTTCTTTATTGAGAGAACCATCACTCCATACACTTAGCTTTAATTTCAGAACGAGCACAGTTACTTTTGGGAGACAGAGCTTGTTATCACCTTAACATAAGTATAAAGCTCTAAGTCATTAGAGAAAATATGGTTTTCTTTCTATCACTCTGGACAGAAAGAGAAACTTTTAAAAATGCATCAAACTCACAAAACATTTCTGTCACATCTTAAAATGCATACTAGAGGTAAAGATGAGTACCCCAGATAGAGTTTCTTATTTAAGACCAATCGATAGAAATTATTTGGTGACTGTTTTTTTTTTTTTTGTGGTTTTGTGATGAAGATTTAACATGATCTACCTGTTCCAGTGTGAGAGTATCCTCTATACTGCACATGGCTAGATTTCTGTATATGCATTGTACCTAGGAAATTTTGAGCAATCAACATTTGTCCATGACCTGTACAACTGCCTGAGAAGCAAATGTCTTTTATAAAAGCTCCAAATTTGTTAGATTTGTCTACTTACTAACAGTCCACTATAAGGAGAAAAACACAAACAAAACCACAAAACAAGAACAAAACCCAACCTACCAAAAAAACCACAAACACACTTAAACCAAAACAAACAAACAAACAACAAAAACAAACCAACAAAACTAAGGCTTGAAATTCTCCTTCAAAGATAATTTTAATATTCTTTGGACTTTATTGAAGTTCCATTTAGTAAAATATAGCAAATTCAACCTCAAAGGACCCCGAATTATTTGAAAATAAAAAAAAAGTAAGATTAAGGGTTTCTCATGCTTTATCCCTGAAACCAATTGGTTTAATACTGTGGGTCTAGATGAGACGAGACACAACCTGTGATGTTTTCAATGGAACTGTGATGTTTTCTGTCTGAATGAAGCACCCCTTTCCAAAAAGAAGTAACATATTAGGAAACAACCATTTTTCCTGGGGGGTAAAGTTTCCAATGCTCTGAATTGATTCAGCAGTGAAGTTCCATTCTGGAGCCTAAGTAAGCTGGGAATCATATTTGCATGACTTTTAATGAGACTCAGACTCCCAGTCTCTCTGAAAGTTATCATAAAAATGGAGCAAAGTGCCTACATTGCTTGCTGATTTTTCACAATGCTTCCCTGGCTTCTTTTACACTTAAGGATTGGGAGGAAATGTTTTTATGACTTTACATGAAAAATGTTCACACTTTAGGTGCATCTTCTCCAGCCATTTCTCTGGAATGCTATGATTTCAAACTTTCTACTTTCTAATGTTAGTGCAGTGATACCTAGAAATAAATTGACAGGTTAGATTATCTAGTTAGCTGCAGAGAGTATCTTTCAGAGATCATGATGTTCCCAAGTGCTTTGAGAATGGAACAAATCATAATTTTTATATATTTAATGTATGTATTTAACATATCTGTTCATTATTCACAAGTGTTTCTATATATTTACAAGTACACTTGAGCTACAGATTGTGAATAAGTGGTCTGTAGTAAGCATTTAGTCACTGTTAAAATTTTCTGTTTGAACTTTAGGGCTGATCGTCGACATTTTGCAGCTCTTGATTCTGTTTCTTGGCTGGTTAAGATAGTCTCCATACATAGTTTTCAGATCAATTTTGTTTCATTACTTAATAAGCTTTATATCTTAATTAAAGAATCTTGAACATAGGTCAAAATTCCCTATTTGCAATCATTTGAATTACCAAAGCTTAACAGACGGGTGAACAAATAACAAAATGAACAAATAATACACTGTCAGGACTGAAGCCTTACTGTCTTTGCTAAAAACAGAAAAAAATACATATTCAGCATATGGTCTTGGTAAGATGAACTTAATACCCAGAATGCATAGGGTTAGATTTCTTTTAGAATGCTGTTCTGGGTAAAACTAATGGTATATTTGGTCTAAGTAGCTGAAAAGCACATTTGGAGTTACCTTTGTGCCTGGCCTCTGCTTTACTGTAAACCACAGAGATACTGAGTCTTCCCTGACCCTGCTTGAAAACTTGTTTATTTTAAGCCATGTTACACTCTTCATTGCATGTACACTGATCACACGAGCCATTTTGTGTGTAGGTTTAGTATCTAGTCAGGCTTTATGTGCAGGCAAAGAATTTTTTGTTTGTTTATTTAATCGAGAGGAGAAAATTCAAAAGTGAACTTTGTATACACCTGATTGATGTCTTTAGGACAACATTAATAGAAACCTCTTTTATATGTTTTATATATGTATTTTTATTTATGTATTTGTATATATTTCTATGTATGTGTATACATTTGTTTGTATGTATATTTACCGTGTTATATATTTATTTGCTGTGTTTCTTGTAGACACATATCACTGCTGCAACACTTTGGTTACTCTAGTAAAACCTTGGCATTCAAGAGTTCTTTGAAAATCTTTCCTGTGATTTCTTTTTTCCATTTTAAACAGAAATGTAAGCCCCAAATATGTTCTTAATTCAGAAGTAAGGGTGCTGAGACTTCATGTAGAAAACATGACAGTTTTCTCCTTTTCCCAGGACAGATTAGTTACCTAAAGAGGATCCTCTTCCCAGAGATCCACCAAGCGGGCTGGGGATGCCACTCTTGTTCGTCACTGTCACTGGACTGCTTTTACTACCTGGGAAGAGATTCTGTGTCGGAGATGTTGGGGATTTGACAGGTTCAGCTGTTTTGGGTCGGGCTGAAAGATTCAGTGGCTGCGCTGCTTCATCCTACAAGAGTTTAATGTAAATAATTATTAGGAAAAGACAAATGAACACATCGTTTTGCAAGCACCAGTTACTTTACACCTCGAAGACAATACCACATTCTCCAGCAATAATAACAAAAGAAGCTAATTATCTGCCTCCTTTAAGATTCAACCAAAGGAAACCTCATTAATTTCTCTGTGTTATGCTTCTATTTACATTAAGTATGTGGCTGGATCATTCTTTTTGCCAAATTAAAATTTGAATTAACTCACATTACAGCCTAATTTCCTAATGTGTTTTCAGAGATCTAAATTAACCTAGGGCATTTACAAAGAATTATTTAAAATTTCCAGCAGCTCAGTAATGCTTTTGCATTGGTTCTATTTGAAAAGTTCCTGGCACTATAAAAATAAGTTATGTAGCTTATTTTACAATGTATTAGAAACTAAGAAATCAGAAGTGTTTCTATGAAAGAATCATTTGGAAACCCTGACATTTCTTTGGCCCACATTTAATGCTGCTACTAGCTTATACATTCCATGCATCTTATTTTGAGTGTACGTTTTGTTTAGTAAAATAATCTATGCTGTTGCCCCATAATAGAAGATAAGGATTTCACTGAATTCAAATTCCTTGGCTTATGGTAATGAAGGCATACTAGATGCATTTCAAAATTTATTTTCTACTATTTAATTTTATATATTTTACAATACTTTATTATTGCAATGTCATGAATTTTTGACAGATTCATGTAAATCCAGTATTTTTTTCACATAAATGCTATTCTGCTTCTTGTTTGATACTTCTTTAATTATTTCTGTGCTCTGTAGTTATTTCTGCTGCATACAACCTTTAGTGTATCTGTCTGTTTATTTGCATAAAGACAAGGAATTTTTTTAAGGTTATGTAAATCTAGTATCGGCACTTTTGTATATTCTGATACTTTTCATATGCAATTATGGAAGAAATTCTGACACCTATTTTGTTTCAGCGCTATAGGAGAATAAGTCCATCTAAGAAATATCTTAATTTTTGGAAGAAGACTCATTCAATAAATTAATTTCTTTAATCAGGATAGATACAATGCAACCTTCTTCCCTTTCTTTGAGGTTTTTCTTTTCCTTAACGTGTTAAACAAGACAAAGCATTTGGAAAATTATGAAACAGTGATTTTCTGTAATTAAAAAGCTCAGTAAGACAGATCTCTCATTTAAAATATGCCCAAAGCAGATTTATGCTGGATACAAGAAAATATTGTCCATATTTTAAAACATTGCACTGATCACTTCAAAGCTTAGAAATATACGTCAGAATACAATAATACACTACATTGTCTCATCTTTTCCATTATCTCAAGTGGTGATTTAGCACAGTTGGTTTGATCATATACAATGCATTAAACAGGAAAATGTAAAAAACCCAGGTATTTATAATGCCATCATAGCTCTAGTTTTAAACTGTTTCCATGAAACTGCTTGACATTTTGATTCTTCCTGACCTTGCAGTGTGCACTGATGTCCACACCTGTCCAGAGTCCAAGTGAAAGCAGAAACACAAAAGTTTAAGGGACGTAGTCTGTTCTGGTGCTTTGTGGCCATGTTTACATGCAAGCTGTTTCCTTGCACAGATACAAAGTGGCTTCAATAAATTTCTATGAGAGTTCGGAGCCCCCTTCAGACTAAGAAGTTCGTCAGACTAGGTACTGTGAGCAGTTACACACACCAATCTACACTACCATGTTCAATTTCTAAAGAATTTCCTGTCAGGTACTGATACAATAATATGAAAAAAATGACCAACTGCACACTCTAAATGCTGCCAGAATCTGTTTGTTTGTACTTCAAGACAACATTCTCATTTCTGTGAGGTGACCAAAAACCTGGAAAACATTCTGGCCACTGACTTAAAAAAACAAACAAACAAACAAACAAAACCCACCACAAACCTATCATTACTTTTTGAAAGATCTGACTCCTGTAAAAGAATTCCATTACTTCTATAAATAATGTATGTAGTAGATACAAACAAGTGTTTCATAACAGAAAAAATATAGAGGATTTGTTAAGTAATGCATGACCATCAACACTGCCGTGTCTTATAAAGGCTAACAATTCACAAAGACAGCATATAGGTACTAGTTTATTAGAGTCCTTTTATACTAATAATGAATTTCTTCATTAGCCGTTGGTATTTGTTCACATGAAGCACTTGTTGTTTAATATTTTCAATGCAAAAGTGTTCTTAATAAAAATAAGAATAAAACTACTTCTTTTCTGTTAACATATATTTAAGTCCATTCAAGTTAAATTATGTAGGGAAACCCCCAAGAATTTGCATGTGGTCAATTCTGTAATAGGACTCAGCTGGCCACAAAGCTGGAATAGTGTTGGCCTTAGTTCAAGGAGATATGTGCTTGAATTTAACCAGGGAAAATTTTACTCATATAGTAAAGGTTTGGTTTGGTGTAGATCCATTTGGCTCACTCACTTATGAAATTACTTTTTCACATTAAAGTAGTCAGTAGTATATTCTCAATACCATAAATCACTGGTGTTAGGTATCACTAGACTATGGCAACTTTGCTGAAACAGTTGGGCTTTGCTTTTGGTGGCTTCTGTATTGACCATAACAAACTCTGCGTATGTGGTAAATTTCACTGACTGCTCTCAAGCCTGGCATTGGATTACAGGAGGTAAAATATTAGACTAATACACATCCACAGTTAAGGAAAGTGAACGCTTTGCTAAATAAATGTTAGATCTGGCCATAATGGAGTAGTTTTTATTTATTAGTACTCTCAGCCTAGCAAAAAATGTCACAGAAATTTATCAGCCCAGGCAGAAATATCTACTCACCCACACTTTACCACGATGATTGATGATAATGAAAAAACGAATGATATTTTATACTCATGTCGAAAAAGTGAAAAAAAAAAACAAAAACAAAAACCCTCACCTCAAGTGAGTAACATCTTGCCAGGCTGATGTGAGGCTGTGTGCCTGTAAGGTGTTAGCAACTAACAAAAAGAAAGCATTCTCTCTCCACAAAGTCACTATATGCCTTCTTTAGATGTATTTAATAGTTCTGCATTTATAGTGCTATCATTCAAATTTAAAAAAACATCTAAATGTCGGTGGTTTTTTACAGCTCCAAGTAAACTGTTTCTCAGCATATTTGGTCTCAGGAAATTCAGAACAACCACAGAAGAACACAGCAACAAAAGCCAGCTAGTTCCACCCAAAGGTACTGCTGCACCACAGATTTCAGGGGGTGCTTGATGCTCATTTCAAGCTGCTGGCAAATGCCATGTTGTAGCTGCCTGGTTCCAAGCAAGTGAGAATAAGCAGGCAGGAGCATTCAGCAATGGCGCAAAACCAACAAGGAGCAGCCCGGCTGTCAGCAGCTGTGTGAAATCAGCAAAAGTCGAATCAATCTGCAGTGACACAATGCTTTCCCCGGAGTCCTGACTTACATCTTATTTTCATATGAGCCTTTTTTTCCAAAATTGTAGAATACGTACAGCTAGAGATTTGTAAAGTAATTAGAAGATCTACAATCTCTCTTGTGTCCTAACAATATAAGCTAGTACAGTACTTCAAGATACTCAAAAGTTCAGTCTGATACAATTCATGAAATGGATGCCATTTGCGTGCATTACTAGATTGCAAACTGAAATCTTGAAAATATCACATTTTACTGATGAATCTGTTGTGCTGCCTGTGGTGGGAAGAGGGACGCCTGATATTTTTGGAAGCAAGAAGTGAATACTTTCTCTTCCTTTCTCTGTACTGATAATACAGCACTAAAACTGAAAATTTTCTTTGAATATTGAAGAATTTTCATACGGTTCAACTTCCAACTGGAAAACAATTAAATACACTGTATCATTTCACAGCCCTTTTCAGATACAAACTTCTTTCTTTACTGAAAAATACCTTAATTTGAGTTACCGGGCTGGTCCCTCTCTTCTCGTTTTTCATGCCAGTGGGTGAGAGTGCCCCTGTCGTATTTGGTGGTTGTGGAGTGGATGGCATTTTGGCTCCAGGAGAAACTTGCATGCTTGCCAGCTGAGCTGCGTACAGTTGCTGGAAGACAAGAAGATACACAATTTATTCCTGCAATATTCCTAAAAAAAGAAGCTGTAAATGTACTTAATTTCTATTGCTCTGCTGTTTCTTCTCTTAAAGGTATTATAGATTTTTTTTTTCAGCACTTTCTGGCTTTTTCCTCATTGCTATTTTCAAAAAAAAAACCCAAAACCAAACCAAACCAAAACAAAACTGGAAAACTCCCACACACCAATACCTTTTTTCTTAATTTGACTTTTAGCTGATTTGCTTGTTTGTTTGTTTCTAACTAATGAAGGTCATGGTAAAGAGCAAAATATCATACTGCGTCCATATACTAAAAAAATAAAATGGCCAAGTGATAAGGCTGGTTATGAAAATTAGGTATAAACCCCTGTCAAAACCAACAACACTTCCGGTCTTTCTGTTCTTACCAAGAAATTACCCGCTACTCCAGAACCTCTACTGGGAGCTCGCATAGGAACCATTTCCTACTAAAAGGCAAAGCTGCAACTTCTCTAGATAGCAACAAAAGCTGAAATAGGCAACACCATCTTGTTGTAACTTCTATAAATGCTAGTAAGTATGTAGGCCTTAAAAATTCCTATAAATAGTGATGAAAACAGAAAAACACCTTCATGGAACTTTTAAAAAAGTTTAACTGAAACAAGATACAAGACCTGCATGTTAAAATAAACTATTCTTATCAATCTAAAGTGTTTACTGAACAAAACCAAATAGGTTTAATTTCCTTCCAGTGACCAAATTTGAACTCTCACCTTGAATTAGCACCAGCAATAATTCTCCTACCATAAACAGGGAAGATCCTAATCCCTCTTCTACACATAAATCTATGTAAACTTTGCCTTATTAGTGAGAAAAAAGCCAGGTGGTTTGTATGTAATTTCTAACATTACTATCATTCAGATGGACAAATAAAAAAAATTACAGTAATCAAAAGCAGACCTCTCAGCACATGTAATTAAATGAAAGCTTAATAAAGAATAATTTGCAAGAGCCAGATGTGCTTATGTCATAATTGTTGCTTTCTTTGGAAGAATTTTGCTAATATAACGAGACTCCACAGAAATGAAAGTTACACAATACTGTAAGCTCAGTGACTCAGTGGCGAGACAAACACGTGACGGAGGGGCAGCCAGAACTCTGGGTGACAAATAAAAAATCCAGTTTGTTGTTTGTTTGTTTCCTGCCACCGCTTTTCAGTGCCACACAGAGGCTACGGAAGGATCACAGATGAACGTTTTAAAATCAATGGTGTTCCAATATTTTGGCTAAGGTACTATTTTTTCCTGTGTTAAAAAAATAGAAAAATTGAAAACAGAAACATTTCCCAGCTTGGAGAACGAAAATGAAGCACTGGATGCAGTAGTAAGTGGAGTTTTTTTCCTCTACTGCTATTCATTTTAGCATATTCTTCAGGTCAATCCATGCTTCCTTAATTGGATGCTCTGCTTGCATGACAGTAAGAAGCACATTTCACGAACCTCTGAAAGCCTGCACATTCTCAGCTCAGAAATTATCAGGTACTGTGAAAGAATCAATACAATAAACTTGAATACAATTTAAAGACAAAACCCAAAGATTATTGTGGCTTTTTCATTGTTCTGTACCTTGTCTATTAAAGTATCTTTTCCCTTCCTTTTTCCCCTTCCCTTCCCTTCCCTTCCCTTCCCTTCCCTTCCCTTCCCTTCCCTTCCCTTCCCTTCCCTTCATCTATTTAACATCTACTTCAACTACCTCAGGGAGAGGACTTAGATTTTACTAAAAGTAGATTAAAACTTTAAGACTTAATGCACTTTCAAGAGTATGAAAGCAAATTTACGTAAAAACAAATCTAGGTTTATCACCTAAAGCTCAAAACAATTTCCTTCTCCTTTCTCAGGTAAGCCATCAAGGCAAAAAGGTGGGGTATGAGTTATTCTTTCTACAAAATTCAGTCTTTTTTAGAGGATAAAAATCAATATTCAATGATGGCAAGCAGAACAGGGTGGTGGGCTGACCCAGGCTGGCTGGCAGCCGCCCACCGCGCCACTCTCCACCTCCCCCTCCTCAACAGGACGGGGGAGAAAATAAGATGGAACAGCTCATGGGTCGAGATAAAGATGGGAAGATCACTCACCAGTTACCATCATGGGCAAAACAGATTTGGCTTGGGGAAATTTCATTTAATTTATTGCCAGTTACAATAGAGTTGGATCATGAGAACCACAGATAAAAACTAAAAACTCCCATCCCTGCCATGTCCCCAGGCCCAGCTTCACCCTGCCATCACTGACTGACTGCCCATCTCCTCCCCTCTCCCCTGGCTGCCGGCAGGGCTGTTCCTCACACTGTTCCCCTCACTCCTCACCACCTGTGCAGCTTTTTGCTCTTTCTGGAGAACATTCTTCCAGAGGAGCCACCAGCCCCGCTGACTGGCTGGGTGGTGCTCTGTGGCGGGGCTGTGTGGAACCATCTCGGTCCGGCATGGGGCAGCCCCGGCCGCCTCTCCTCACAGCGGCTGCCCCGCAGCGCCCCCCCTGCCAGCACATGGGCACAGACACCAAGCGCACACAGCAAACGGAGCTTGTAGCCCCGTTAGCCATGACAAGTAAGCACAGGTGTGTTTACCTAGAAAACCTGCAGCCCACGGTGTAGCTGTTTCTTGACAGGGTGTCTCCAGGTCAATGTAAAGAGAGAGACACATGACACTGGTCAGAGGAGGCTTGTTGGCGACCTGGTTCCTGCGGCCCAGCAGGACTGGCAGCCGAGACCTGTGCACCACTTCAAGGGTCACAGCAACAAGAAAAGTGGACTATTACAGTGACTACCTAGAATATGCAAACATTACAAGCAGAATAAAATTAGAATTATACATCACTTCCCTCCTGGTGTATTGAGGGCTGTATTTGCTGTACGGCAAGTAGCGCAAGGAAGAAATATTTCTAAAGGGAGTCAGTGAATAAAAGAAATGTTGTCATTTATACATATGCGTATGTATATAATTAATCACCGGGTTACTCCAAGGTCATAGCAGTGGCTTTTACCTGGCATTTCTATAAATTTGTTTTACGCCATAAAAACACATGTAAAAATAAGTTATTAGCTTTCTGGTCTTCTTAGATTTTAAAACAAAGCTGTTCCACAAACTAAGTGCAAGTGTTGCAAGAACTCCCACTAGTGCTAGTAACGCTGCCGTGTGGACTGGGGAGCTGTGTAACTTCTTTTAAATATTCGTTCCTATAGGGAGGTAGCCAGTCTGGAAAAACATGTGCATGCTACCATTGCAGAGAAAAAAATTGATATTTTTGCAAATACCACTGTTGTGGCTCAAAATGGTAATTTAAGACCTCACATTGAGATGGTCAGGTTGTGAAGCTTTTATTTGCAAGATTAAGGAGAGGGAAAAAACCCCAAACATTGAATTAAAGTTGATTGTTAGCTTTTAATGATTAAAAGCTAAAGTTTCAATGGACTTTTTCAATTGAAATCCTAACCTACCAAATATTGAGTAGTGACTAAAAAAATTAACCTATCTCAAACAATGAAACAGATCTTTTCAGTGTATGTCTAGTACAAAAAGAGAAGAGCATTTCATAACCTTTTGCCAACCACCGACTCAGAAGGCTCTTGATTACAAGTTAGATATTCAAACCCATCAAGTATTACTGTTTTAAGAAGCCTTAAAAATGTACAGCC
The DNA here is from genome assembly GCF_037038585.1 of Patagioenas fasciata. NCBI lineage: Eukaryota > Metazoa > Chordata > Aves > Columbiformes > Columbidae > Patagioenas > Patagioenas fasciata. The sequence continues at coordinate 13,868,226 of NC_092524.1, forward strand.
TGGTCTTTATTTTTTTAAAAAGGTCACTAAGTGTATTCTTCAATCCAGTTCCCTGCATTTAAATATAAGTAGTACTGATTTTGAGTTACTGAGTGCTTCTCCATAGTTAATCATTTTGAAAACCAGCTCACTTAGGGTATGTGAGCAAGGATGCAGGTTTAGAGTTTTCAGAAGCAGGTTCCTTCTAGTGTTGTAATCTGACACTGAAGAATGGGATTTTGAAATGCCACAAGTCTCACTTAAGGCAATCCAAGTCTCGCATTTAGACACCTATGAACTCACAGGCTTATGCACTCAAGCACTTGTTACTGAAACTCTATTCCAGCTCTAGTCAACTAAAAATCTGAGGGAAAGTTATGAAAGTTGGAAGTCACTGTAAGTCTGAATGATGCTCATCTACCAAAAAAAACCCAAAATTACAGATGAGTGGGAAAGCGCTGTACTCAGCATGTGTACAGCACAGCACAGGTACATACTGATTTTTTTTACCTGGAAACAGCAGAATTCATTCTAAGCCTTTGCCATAGCTTAGAGCTACCATCCAAGAACTGAATAACTAACAAAAATAATAATCCAGGCATGGTGGTGGTATTTTCTGCTTCAGAAATTGCCTATGGCATTTGATGGAGTATTTCCATTTCACTCTTTTTTGTAAAAAGCATCACCGACGATCTAAAATTTATCAAAAAAATTATGAATCGAGCATCTTGACTGACCCAAATGTTAAAACCTTTCTCAATGCCATTTAAGTTTCACAATGCCTTTGAGAGATACTTTCATGATACACGAGGGTAACTGCCAGTGTTCATTCACGCCTCGCCAGAAGACAAAGGCCTCAGGCTTACGCATCCCACTCACATAACCTTCTTACCAGGTGCTTGCCAATGACAGGTCTTATGGAAAAAAATTCTTTAGAGAAGATATTTCAATAAAGAGAAAGCGATCAACTTGCATAGGAGAGAGACAGTTTCTTTAGATATATGAGCCCAGGGAGAAAATGGAGAGAACAGTTGCTCTTTTATGTACAAGAAAAAAAAGCCAACGACTGGAGACATTTCAGCTGACTGTGCAGGTGAGGGAGAATTTGGTCACCACAGTGGAGTTAAAGTTCTGATGTTACTCTTTGCCGTAGAATTCTGGAGAAACTATAACAAAGCCATATGTGAAATACGCAGATGAGAAAGACAGCATAATAGATAATCAAAGTGCAGGTGATGAGGGCTGATGAATTGCAATGGATGTACTTGGAAGATGTACCAAAAAGAAATACAGTAGAAGGTGGCTTGATTCAAGAGGAAAGAAGGGATCTGTTGTAGAAACATTTACCCTTTAATTTTGTTGTACTAAAAGATCCGTGACCAAAATGAAGGCGTACTCCTTTTTCTATATTTGTATGTTATTCCTACAAAGGTGCAAGAAATTACTGGTTTTTTGCTCAGAAAAAAACGCCAAATCTTATGGACCCTGATTAATTCTGAAGTCTTCCATTACTAAAAATGCAAGTCCCGTGTTTCATCTTCAACAAATAGATTTGCTACAGTAAATGAAACGAAACAATAAAACTACTGAGAATCAAGTGAGAATCCTTATTTGTCAGCATTTTAAATGAATTGTGCAAAGCTGAAGTATCTTATTTATAGAGATGAAAGTTCAGCTATTTAGACAATGAGTAATTTGGTTTCTAGAGATGAAAAACTCTAAGGAGTGACTGCAAGGGCTGTTGAAATCCTGCACTACAAGAGGTAATGCATTTTTTTGATAGTATATTTAGTACATAGTGTTGCAAAGCTATAATTCCAAAATTTTCTTTCTGAGTATATAACATGCAATAATAATACTTAGAACTGTCTGATCACAAAGGGTTTTTACAATCTCGCCAAAGCCAGCAATGTCTTTACTATTTCCGCACACATTTCTAAAAGAACTACTCAAAACAAACAAACAAACATCCCACCTTCAGTGGGGCTGCTGATTTCTCATTATTGGTGTAGAGGTGCTTAAAATAAGCTCGATGTCAAACAGATTAAAGGAAATAGAGTCACTGAAAAAGTTCTTCTTCTGTTTGAAGGAAGAATGGAGTAGTGCTCAAACCTATATTTTGGGCGTCATAGGTAAAAACTACGGAAATACAGGCTAAGTGCTGACCGGAGCCCAGTATAGCCTTTGGCAGTTCAAGCAAAGTAACCTTTTCAAAAAGCAGTGCAGAAGCATAAATATCCTAATCAAAAATTTCACACCTATCTTAAGCAAAGTTAACTGTACTTATTCCTTCCTATTTTTGTATATAAACATCATTTTTTGTATTGACATGCCTTTTGCACCAAATACATTCATTGATTAACACTGCCATAGCACCAAGGTAAGAAATGGGGTTACTGACTTATGCATGTACATATCTACACATCTAATATCTATATCTATCTATATACAAAAAGCACTACTTTTTTGTCTTTTTAAGGTGTTTTAAGATGATTTTTACTGCAGATCCTTAGCATGAGAGGTAGGTTAACAGAAAACGACATCCAGAAACAGAAGACAGCCTAAGTAACTCATCAGCAGCTTAACCATGTGACAAACCCAGGGGCAACTCAGAGGCAGCTCCTGCCTGTGGAGTCTGCCAAGAAGCCAGATGCCATCACCAGAAAAACACCTTCCACAGCTCAGCGTCTGTGTCCTAGCAGTGCTCTCCTCACAAAAGAAAAAGGAGGAGGAGGACAAAGAGAAGCAAAGGTGCGTATAAAACTGTTAAAGAAAATGTACATATGCCCGAAAGCAACACTTACTTGAATTTAAAAACCTGAAACTTGGCAAAAGCAAAGCTTTTGCTGATGAAAACAAGATCCCTTCAAATCAACAGACAGAATATTTTATGCCAAAAGTGTATGTTTTCCTGTGTTTTACAATGTATTTGTGCAGGTTCTACCTGCTAAAACAATGTCTTTTATAAATTTGTTTTCATTGAATTTGGATGTCTCAGTAGCATTTTCTCATTTTATTCTAAGAAAATTATTAACAAATCGAAACAAGGTGAGTTTTACAAATCTGCTAACACTGTGGGCCAGACCCTCCTCTCATTTTCATGTGTGCCACCACGTGGATAATAGCAGCTAACTATTTAAGAACCAACAAGTACGCGATATCAGCTTAACTCACAAGTTTATGCTAAATAACAGAACTATTTGGCTTTACATGGGTATATCTGAAATGGCATTGATCAACTACAGCTACAGGAATTTGGGGTAACAATTAGGGGAAAAGTGTTTAATTTAGAAATATGATAAATAATAAGTAACAATACACCACAAAGACTTCTTTTTCTCTGCAGAATCCAAGTGTCATAACAGATGTACATTGTTTCCTTTTGACAGCATCATTCCTTTCCTTCTCCCATTTGTATGGGCCTAATGTACCCCTAGTGGACATAATATTCGGATTTTAAACACCCATACATTTCCCTACCGCAGAGTCTGTTCATTGTTGCAGAGTGTGAATAGCCTTTACTTATAATAATGCACCAAATACCTTTGCAAAAAGGCATTAAGATGTAACACAAACAGGCAGCTAATGAATTATCATAACTAATGTAATAATAACAAAGATTGTTGCAGTGATTATTTATGCACTTGCTGGCTAATCTGCTCTCAGATTTATTGCGGCCCAATATGCGCAAACAAACTAACTGTATTTATGAAAATACAAATAATATATTTTGTAGTCACGTGTGGAGTTAGAAGGTTTTCCCTATGTGTACAGGTGTGCATCTACTGAAGAAATTCTTTCTCAGCTAGAAGAATGATTTTACCAGTTATCCATATTCATTCACTTCAGGATTTTTTTTATTCATTTTTTTTTTTACCATTAACACCAGTTAATTTCAGTGTCTGTCAGTTGCTATTCTATATATTGTCAAGGAAAATTTCAATGTGCCCTACATTCCACTAAATTCCTGTCTCCTTAGGAGATGCACATGCCTGTTTTGCTTCTCTCTCAAGCTGCAAAGTAACAGACACCTGATTTCACTGAGTGCCTGCTTGTTCCAACTCCTCTTACTGTCCACACATTCATTGTACTGCTTCAAAAAAAGAAAAATCGCACTCCTCACTTCTACTGCCCTGCTGTAGATAATGCCTAACCCATAATAAAAATAAAAGAATTTCTACACATTTTAGATACTGCGGTTTGTATTGTTCTAGTATTGCAGAGTCAAGATCCCCTATGCAAAATAACTGCTTTATTTTGTTAAAAGGGCCTAACTTTAAGTGGACCATGGAATATTTATGGCTCTCAGTAGTCCTCTGAAAGAATTATCTTATGTTTTTATGCCAATCATGGGTCAGAGGTTCAAATCAGCACTTCTTTCTGTCACTCCTTATATGTTTTACTATAATTTACAGCTCAGCAAGAGGACTCATAAAACAAAAGTGTCTATTTTACTTCAGCAACTAATTCTAGCTAATCAAAGCTTTCCAGCAAAACAACCCAGCATGAAACTCTGCGTGGAAAATATGCAGAGAACAAAGCGTTTTGTCAAATAACACATCTCATGATGTAAACACATATGTCTCTTATAGGAAATTTTATCGCTTCCACATTATCGGCACACAAAAGGAGCATTCTTGTCGCAGACCTGGTGTGACTGTGGAGCCATCGTCATTGGAAACAAGAGCCTGATTAGGTTCCCACACAGATATGAATAGATTTTCTTTTTTTAGTGTAATGCTGCCTTTCTTATTTCTTAAACAGACCAGTAATTGTGGCTGTAAAAACAGTGAATTGTGTTTGGACGACATTTGTTTCTTCATATTTTTTTTAGCTACCCAGTGACACCAATTATCCCATATGGTTGTCCTCTTCTGGAAAGTCTGAGTTAATCCACAGCTGTGAAGATGAAGACGCACCCAGCAGGCTCTAAATCTGGTGGGTTTCTTGTCTGCTAATAAAGTCCACAGTCTGCTGGACAGATGTTAAGAGGATCTGTTAAATAAGTCAGTGACAAAGACTCAGACTTCTGCTGGGGAAAATAATTAGCAGAACCATATCTATTCTTCACAGATTTGCATTTCTTGCCTCATCTTTAGGAGAAGCAAATTTTCATTACTTGATAGAGAAGAGTCCCACAGCACGTATGATAGGTCCTGCTCAAAGTATGAATCAATTAAATGATCACATTGGCATTTGTTCTGAAGAAATGATAGATATTTTTGTCCTTGACTTATTCCTGCATGCTGTGGTTCCTGCACTGTTTAGTTTTATTCATCATAGTATAGGCTTGTATTGGGAGAGCCTGAATGTGTATTGTCAGCTATAAAATATCTACTTAAATTTTTAATGTAATGGGAAATGTAAACTGAAGATTAAATTACCATTTGGCTCATTTTTTGTTAAATGTTATTAACATTGCTTATTCTTAAATAAAGGAATTACAGATAACATGTTCTGGCCCCAAGGCTGATGCTGATGGTCTGGGGGAGGAAAAAAAAAAAAGGTGGAATGAGAAGATCTCTGCAGCAAGATACACATAAGTGAGAGACTTACTCACTTTCCCCTACCCCCACCTGTTTATCATCATGGCCTGACAGCGTAGATGTCCAATGCCAAAGTGTCTCTGTTAGAGTCAAGTAAATTTGGAGAAACGCTACAGAGTGAAAATACATGCGCCAGTGCAATAAAGAACTAACATGCCTTCGGGCACATGTGCGTTAAAGTGCTCTTAAGATCATTTCTGTTTTGTTCATGAACTGTATTTCTCATTCTTTTGACCTCATCCTGCTTTGACATAATGAAGTAGAACTGGACATCAAAACAGCTCCCTCTACTTTGCTGCCTAAATGCAGGCAACTCTCATTTAGGCATTGTTCCTGAGATCATGCCCCTTAGAAATCAAATGGCTTTGATTTCACTGAATTATGACAATTAAGTACAATCTCTCAGCAACTGCCTGTTCACAACCTGTTTACTGTAAAGGTGTGGGCAAAGCCAAGAAAGAATGCTTGGAGCCCAGATAAATTATCAATCACTGCAAGTAGCTAAGACAATGCAGATAATGTGGCACCTGGCAGTTGCCACTGTAATATTGTATTTGTTTCCCCTTAGGAAGTAAACTGTTGGTTTATTAGTTTTACAGCAGCTTGACAAGTTTCCAAGATATAATGTCACCCCATCACCCTATGAGGCTGCTGGGAACTTTTAATTAGACAGTATCAAAATTGTGAAAGTTTACTCTCTGTAAAAAATAGGAATTCAAAACTGTATTCTAATTTTTTTATACAATTAATGTCCAGACAGTACATTTCGTATCTTATATCACCAGAGAATATATGTAATGTTGGATCTACTGAAATAAAATAACTGCTCAGCTCACAAGTGTCAAAGCCTGTGATATTTAAATGAGATTTCCTACTTCTTTCAAGGTGACCGAGTCAAAAATTTAACCCTGTAAATTGTATGTACTGGTCCCACATCCCCCAGAGAGAAAACTATATTTCTCCCATGTCAGAAGAGAAGAAAGGGCAGGCCAAAAGCTGACCAGAGGGTACAAAGCAACAGCTACCAAAAAAAAAAAGCCTTCCATAGTGAACATGGAGTCTTTGCTTTCTGGAGAACAAATCTCTTGTGAAGCCACTGACTGGAGGGAGAGGCAAAAAATCCTCACTGACTTGGCACTGTGTCTCACCTCATTTCACTTTTTTCTTTTTCTTTTCTCTTTTTTTTCCCTCTCTTTCCAAACAGACTGAGTGTTGGTCTGCTGAGAATACAATGCTAAGCCACTTTTCCTGTAGAGTTTTTAAACTGGGCCTCTGAGAAAGGGTTTGATACAATTCAATGACTGAAGTAATACCTTTGTCCATCTGAGCATTAAATGGCCCATTGAAATACAGCTTAGTTAGAAAGAATTTCAGTAAATGGTGCTTTCTAATTTTTTTTTTATTATTATTATTCCTCTCCCAACAGATTACTGCCTGGATCTGAAAATGCAGTTCAATCACTTTTGGTTGCCTCTCAGGTCAGGCCTTTAGCCAGTGTTAATTAAATATAACCCCTTTAGAATACTGGAGGTTAAATGACAGCAACAAACTCGTCGCCTTCAAAATATTACCTCATGTTCTCCTAAAAACTGTAATCTGTTGATGAGGGTCCTCATTTAAACACATTGGTCTTAATGAAAATTTATTGGGGGAGGGCCAATCCATGCTAAATGCTATTTTGTCCAACAGCTAGTAATCGAAAACATTAAACACCTATTTCCATGCAATATACCATGTCTATTGTGTTTAAATAATACACAATCATAAAGGAAAGTGCTGCAGCAGACAATTTAGGCTGTAGCAGCACATGCAGCACAATTTTCAACTTGATAAAGTGAAACTATAAAGAATCAATGCGTAAGTCAGACAGCTTCCATACCTAATATTCTTCCCTGCAGCTATTAGAAGTTTACATTTTTGTCTCTAGTAGGCATGAACATTAGTATACCTTGAATTTCATGTCTTCAGTCACATTTTGTTGTCTGTTCCATACAATTTGACCAGACCATGAAATTGGAAAGTAGCTGAAATTGTCTTTTTTCATCTTAATGATTTTAAATGAGAAAGGGAGGTTTTTCTGCAAGCTATTTGTTTACTGCTTCATAAAAAGTTTGCTAAAGTATTCCTAACAATCTTACGATTAAATTAGTTGAAAGCAAGCTTTTCAATACTTGGTAATTAGTCTTGTCTTTCTGAACATAACTTTACTGTAAATACTCCTCCTTGACTAACCCTTTGTCCCAAGATTCCTTAGAAGAACGCAACCAAGCGATAATTCAGCATTATTGCTGCTTCAGTGCACTAATCGCTTAAAGAGCAGCAAGGACCCTATGTTCACTGCCACAAGGCTCCTACAGCCTCCTGGCCTAAGGCAGGCTTCCCAGCCCAGCGGCATCCAGATGTCAAGAGGAATATCCAGGTCCTGATGCAGCATGCCGTTCCATTCCAGTATGGCCTAAACATCTGTTTCATCTGCTGGCGTGCAACCTGCTGAATACACTGAGACTGCCGCACAAAGTGGGGAATCGAACAAGGGTGGGAGTGAAATACTGCAGTTGCATAGCTCCATGCTACATATTGCTAAAAAAGACAAAAAATTGACACAAAATGCTTAGAACCCCAAACTGGAGATTGATCAAATGTCTTAAATGAAGCTCTCCAGTCTAAAAATCTAGACAAATGCAGGAAGGACAATGTGATAATTAACAAAAAAACCTGCACCTTCCTACACAGTATATGCTTAGCACTTTTACTCCTCGTAGAGGAAGAGGCTATAACACATTAGCTTACTAATTTAACCCCAATTTAATTCTTTGTGGTGTAAGAAAATGACAAAAGAAGAAAAAGCACAGAAGTGTGTAACAGATTCTTGTTGTGTTTGTAATAACTGCTCTTTACATAAAATACATAAAAATGAGGTGAACTTACGCATCTATTACATATTTATAATTTCCTACAGATAGTAACTCAGGAGCTATAAAACAATAAGCATATTTTGTCTAAAAGATAGGAATATGTAAACACTGTCATTTTATCTTGAGGCATGACAAAAACAGCAAGCAGTTTAGATGATCTAGATTAAGTTCTGACAAAGAATAAAAGAATGTTGACTGTTCTCATCTCTTCCACTTTGGCTATCTGTTGTCTTGGTTTGGTTTTTTTGGGGGTTTTTTTTTTATTGTTTGGTTGGTTGGTTGGTGGTTTTTTTGCTATCAATCAACAATAATGTTGCACACTACCATGCACATTCTTTGAGTTGTTTATGAAAGTAAGATCAAAGCCCAATCTGAGAGTGCATCTTTCTTTCACTGTATTTTTTCTCAAGAGGAGGACCTAGTGAGTGGCATTTTAACCAGGGCTCTCCGTCTGCAGTCACAGAGCAGGAGCACCCACAGTGCAACCTCCTGGCTTAGTGTTTTCTCTGGCCAGCCTGGGCATGTGGCTCATGTCTGTGTGCGGGAAACAGGAGCACGTAAGGCAGGAGGGACTAAATACTTGTGCATCTCATCTCTGCATGGGGTGAGCACCTGCACCCAGAAACTGGGAGATATCCCTCACACCTTTCCTATAACACACCTTGTGAGAGCCTGAGCAAGTCACCATTTCCTTTGGGCTGCTCATGATATGGATCCAATGTTACGGCATTACCACAGTGACTGAATTGGTTGTCTGAATACAATCATGAAGTGTTTCTATTAAAAATGTGAGCATTAATAAAATCTGCTATTTTAATAATGTATTGTAAGTATGAAGAAAAAAAAACTAGAATGCAACAATATGTAAAAACTTCATCAAATGTTTATAGCCATTTCCTCTGCAGGAAGATAGCAGAAGTGTCAATGAAATCTTTCTCTTAAGTAGAAATATTTGCATTCCTTCATTTAATGCTGTCAGATTACTGATATGCTACCTTTTGATCACAGTTCTTCTGTTATTTACCATGTGCAAGAAATAACACAATCAACTTATCTTTGTGATTCTCCCAGATTCTATGTCGTACCATACAGCTTGGAAATTGGTAAAAGATCTTTAACTTTTTTTTACTATTTTGCAAAATGACTGTGACACACTCTGCTTAAAACTATTATGTATTCAATACAGAAATAAACAGATAAATAAAATATAAGTTCATTCAAACATAAATCCTTTCGGTAGAAAGCCAGTCACAGCAAAGGACAACTGCATTTTTTGAAAAAGTAATTGTTAGTTTTCAGTGGATAATGTTATTTGACAAAAAATGTGAAATGTTGAAGAGAAATCTTTATGTTATTTCCCTATGTTTGTTTCTATTAGAATTTTCTTTTGGAATTTTATAGCATAAATTCTACCCCTTCAAAATTGTGGATAGCACTAAAGTTAACAGAGTAACAAGCTCTCTTAGAAAAGCAAGCAGGGAGCAGGAAGCATGACTCCAAAGATACCTGCAAACAAAGGCTCTAGTATTTTAAACTCTTTATCCTGTATCCAAGGAAAGCAAATAAGCAGCACTCATTTAAAAAAAAATATAACCAGAACTATCAGAAAAATATGAAAATATAACCAGATGGTTGCATTGGAGTGCAGTTTTTTCATTCACTTTATGCTATCATTATATTACCTTCTCTGGTAACACTGTAAATCAAACTACTCAGAGAATTTAAAATGTTTTCTGGCATTCCTTTAGAAGGTCTTCCAAAAATCGGGTTTTTATTCCTTACTGCTAATATAAAGTATCTTTAACAACAAATGTGAGATGTCTGTGAGAAGAGTAGCTAACTGACGAATTCAGGCAGTTTTACACACTTTATCTGTAGAAATATGTTCTGGACTACAGCTAGTGTAAAAATAAGGAGCTGTATAAAGAGAACTCCTGTGATAAGTGAAATAAAATTATGTGATTAAAAAGCAATTAATTACAGTAAGTTTGCTGAATGGATGATAGCTATCAAAGCTTATTCAATTCTGCATTTCAGAATTTCATATATTTATTTTTTTAAATGTTAACACATAGATGGGCTTTGTGAGAGAAGTCAGGAGTTTCATTCAGGCTCATGTCAGCAAGATTACAAGCTATTATGAGTAACTGCTCGTCGAGCTGTGTGAAATGATTTGGTGAATGAGTTTCCTAGTAAGCGCATGTCCATGTCACCGGTACAATTGCCAGTATTGTAGACAATCTTAGTTGAAGGGGTTGAAAAAAATAATTATTGTCCTAATCCTACAGGGGATGAAATAAATTCGGGACAGAAGATGGTTGCGCAATTGTTTTTTCTAGTGTAGACCATCTAGGTTTGTCAACCTAGCAGCAGACAGAAAAACAGAAGCATAAGTGAAAGAAAAAGAAATCGGGACATGGAAAAAATAAGTGGTAACAAACCTTCTGTAGAAATATTTCTGCATGTCTGGCATAGGTTGGTGGATTCATTCACTACCCGACTACCCAGATGGAGAAATTGTCAAATATAACAACTGCAGTATTTCCCTACGTAGAACTGTACAGACACAGAACAAGAAAATTGAACACTCACCTACCACTGCTAATCACATTGAGGCAAAAGCGCTACAATTAAATTTCTACAGGCTCCCATGACAGAATAATGCGACATCATCCCAATAATAAATGTGTGCAAGTTAGGAAAAAGGAAGAGTCCTATTTAAACTACATCTCTCAATTCCCACCTCTGAATCCCCACCTTGTGAGAAGAGGCCGAGGCAGTTCTATATTTAAGAGCTAAATTTTTGAAAGTGCTGCTTGGGGTTTCAAGCCGTAGTGTTTTCCTGCTTTTATAAGAGACACAGACAGTTCACATGGTAGCTTGCAGCCATTCTATTATTTTCAGGGCCGAAAATGGATGAAAGACAGTGATATAATAAATATATACTGGCTCTACCGATCAGGAGAAGCTTTATCAGTCAGCTGGGGCACATCTGGGATAAAAGTCACTCAGGTGCATCTCTAGCATCCCATTCAATTAACATACCATTAAAAATGGTTTGTCCCTGTTCAGCCTGCTGCGTTACCTGATAAGTCAACATATTTAAAATGTATATTTAAATGCAGAAAACAGTGAAATGTTTTCTTTGTGAAGTAGAAAAGAAGCTCAGTTTACAGGTATTTTAAAGCATTAGAAATAATTGTGCTTTACAGGCTGCCTAGCAGATCTCTCACACTGATCTTTTACTGTATATTTAGAACTTTCATGCACCTTCAAGGAAAATTAAATAATTTCCTTAAAGGAAGTACACACAAAATTATGCAAAACATATTCAAATGGGCTTATAAAAATTACATCTAAAAAAAAATATCACATTTGCACCTCAAAACCAGGTAACTAGGAACTTACTATTACAAATTCATTATAAGCTGAATGCATTTTACACAAGTAAATGTGAATTTGACATAAGCCTGCCATGTTTTATGAACTGCAGTGAGTGTGATGATATTTCAGCAACAGTGCTTGGACCAGATTAAAATGGTTACGAGGCCTCATTTTAGCCCTCCCCTAAGTGTTGAAGACTGCAGCCTACACCAGATGAATTACAATGGATAGTTCACAGATGTGGTATTTAATAAATCTGTAGACTAGTAAAGTCTGGTGACTTGTTCTCTTTCTATTGTGTAGGACAAATCACAGAATCGTTAGGGTCGGAAGGGACCTCTGGAGATGATCTAGTCCAACCCACCTGCTAAGGCAGGTTCACCTGGAGCAGACTGCACAAGAATGTGTTCAGGCAGGTCTGGAATGTGTCCAGAGAAGGAGACTCCACAACCTCTCTGGGCAGCCTGTTCCAGTGCTCTGGCACCCTCACTTTGAAGAAATTTCTCCTCATGTTTATATGGAACCTCCTGTGCTTCAGTCTGTGCCCATTGCCTCTCAGCCTATCATTGCGCACCACTGAAAAACAAATGATGCAACTTTTTTGAAAGGAGTTCACCTCTTTTATTTCTTCACTCCCAAAAATGCCAGTGGACATGACAACACATTCTCACTATTCCTGCATCTTAAATACTTCTTCTTATCTTTTTATGCTTAGCTATTTGCTGCAATTCATGCACAACCCCAAAATATGTTGACTTCACTAGATTTTGTGAATGATTCCTTTTAAGTCTTGAATAATTGTTTGATACTGACACTTAAACATGATGTCTTTTTCTTCCCACATTCCTTAAGATGCTGCTCCCTCTAGCCTCTTTTTTTCAGGATGTTACACAAGCCTTCTGTTGTGTCCCATAGCAATTTGCAGCCTTCCTGCTGAGTCTTAAGAATAGATAGATGATTCCAATACTTTCTATGAGTTAGGACACTTTTCTCATTTCTCAATCATACGGATTCTAAAAGCATCACAGACAAAAGCATAAAATCATAGAATGTCCTGAGTTGGAAGGGATCCACAAAGATCATCGAGTCCAAATCCTGTCCCTGCACAGGACAACCCCACAGTTCACACCATGTGTCTGAGGGCATTGTCCAGATTCTTCTTGAACACTGTCAGGCTTGGGGCTGTGACACCTCCCTGGGGAGCCTGTTCCAGGTCTCTGCCACCCTCTGGGGGAAGAACCTTTTCCTAATGTCCAACCTAAACCTCCCCTGGCACATCTTCCTGCCATTCCCTCAGGTTCTATCATTGGTCACCACAGAGAAGAGATCAGCACCTGCCCCTCCTCCTCCCCTTGTGAGGAAGCTGTAGACTATGATGAAGTCTCCTCTCAGTCTCCTCCAGGCTGAACAAACCAAGTGACTTTAGCCACTCTTCATACGGCTTCCCCTCTAAACCCTTTGTCAACTTCATGTCCCTCTTACGGACACTCCCCAGTAGCTTTATACCCTTTTTATCCTGTGGTGCCCAGAACTGCACACAGTGCTCCAGGTGAGGCCGCACCAGTGCAGAGCAGAGCGGGACAATCACCTCCCTGCCCGGCTGGCAATGCTGTGCTTGGTGCACCCAGGACACGGTTGCCCTCTTGGCTGCCAGGACACACTGTTGGCTCATGTTCAACTTGCTGTCGAGCAGAACCACCAGGTCCTTCTCCGTATTCCATCGGTCCTGAGTCTAAGTCATTTATGAAGACATTGACGTTGAAGAGTGCTGGCCCTAAGATGGATCTCTGGGGAAACCCACTAGTGACTGGTTGCCAGGCTGACATAACCCCATTTACTAGAACCCTTTGAGCCCGACCCGTCAGCCAATTGCTCACCCGCTGCATTGTGTGTTTATCCAGCTGTAGGCTGGCCATCTTGTCCAGGAGGATACTGTGAGATATAGACATATCTTAGATAAGCCAGTGTTGGAGGTAATCCGACTCCTATCTTGTCATCTAAAAAGACTCTACTCAGTAATAGCAATATGAATTCTATCTTATCTTCTATGAACTTCCCTTTCGTCCTGAATTGGGTCAGTGAGAGGGAATACTCTCTTATAATCAAAGACCCTCTGAAAAAAGGCAGGTGAGGTTATCTTTCCAGTCCATGCATCTTTAACAGAATTCTTCTGCTTCCTGTGAGCACGCATGTGTGTGTGTGCGTGCCTACACCTAGAAGCTCTCATCTAACCATCCTTATTTTCAGAACTTTTACTTCAGATGAAAGGTGCATCATTAAGTTTTCTTTTTCTATAGCAATTAGTCAGGAAGCAATGATGGTACAGAAATGTATTATTTTCTTTTATGTATAGACCTGACTTAAAAGGCATTTTAGTCTTTTATCTGATTGTTGCCATGTTCCTAAACATCCAAACCTTTTAATACCTTCACAGGAAAATATCCTTCATGATTGTAATTTGTAGTCAAATTAAGCAGGTTGCTCTATGGTTAACAGACGTATAATAAAATTCCAGAAACATATTCACTTGCAGCTAATTCCTGTAAGGCATACACCATATAAATTTCTAGAAAGCTTGAAGGAATCCAACTGCCAGAGTCTGCCTCACAGTCAGCTTATTCGCCAAAGGGATGCCACAGTTTTAAAAGAGCTTTAAAAAAACGTGCTCGTCCCCTGATGGCACTGCAGTACTGGTGCCTCTGGTGCTTTGTCAGTAAATGCAGCAGTAACTTATTTGCTTCTTACTGGCTTCCGACTGAATATATACCCCAGGGAGGGAGGTTTGCAAAGTACAATCACTTTAAAATAGGGCCTGGGCTTTCAGTGAGGGGCAGGCAGTTGTTAAGGTAGTGAAAACGTCTTGTTGACGCTGGGGGCTCAGTCCCCTCCAGTCACTTGGGCTCAAGCTTCTATCTTGATACAGACTGAAGAGACATGGGAAACCTCCTGCAATCCAGGCTATAAGGCTGATATCCTTTTAAACATACAACTTCCCTGATACATGAGTTTATGTCTGTGCCACTTATGATCTCAGTGATAATTCTCCCTGGAACAGAGCATAGGGGCTTGGGAGGCAGCTGTCCTGCTTGGTAAGATCTAAAGGTGCAAAAGATGGGAATCGTGCCAGAAGCCTGGTCTCTAGCTGCCAGACTGAAAAGTCTTTCCACGTGGGAGAGGAGAGCAGGCACAGGACAGGAGCACTTCCCAAGGTGGAGGAGGGGTTGGTCATCTGAAAGGGACAGAAACAGAGCTCTGCCAGACTGGGTGACAGTCCGGTGGCTAGTGTCCTTTTTGCAAAGAACGGAAACACAAGCCCAAGACGGGACTTGGGCTTGCTACAGCCAAGAAAAGTACTAGAACTGCTACAGACTATAGAAACAGTCTCTTTCTTTACCGCTCCTATAAATTTTTTAAATAAAGTGACACTGTTCCATTAAGCAAGAATGAGAGTAACAAAGACCTGCTGTTTAAAGCAGCCATTGGAGATGCAGGGCATTAAATGGGTGAGAAAAGGGTTTTGTAGCTGCAATGCTGCTGTACCAGACTGATTACTCCAGCTAATGGGTTTGTTTGTCTGCCTGTGCACTTTTACTAACTTGAAGAGAACTACAGGGAGACTCCCTCTCCTTTTGACCAGGGATGACATTACTGGGACACTTAAGAAAATCCTCCTGGCAAAAATTTATCAGAATTCATAGTTTACTGCAAAAAGTCTCAATTTTGATGAGCTGTCTTTTCCTGATGAAAACCACTTTGTCAGATAATTCAGGGCTGAAGTTGAGAAGGAGTAGGAGAAGATGGAGTACTAAGAAATTCTGCAAAGAAAAGAGGTCATATGGTAAAATACTGACTCAATGACATCATTTTCATTGATACTGCCCCTGATATAATTCAACTTGATAACACAGATATTACATACAGAGACATAAACATTGAAGTGGGCAAAGGCACAAGTATAATTATTTCATTGATTTTAATTAAATTTTCGTAAGTATTGCAAGGTTGGCATATTTTTAATTTTATTTTTATTAAAGGGCTTGCTTGGTCTCTCAGAGCCCTAATAAAATCTTCTTTCAACCTCTTTCCTTCCTCTACTACAACCTACATTTCTACACAAGAAAAGGACCAAAATATTTAATTTACTGCTTCCACATACTGAAATTTGCACACACCATTCCCTTAAATCAGGCCACTATTCACTGTATCATTATAAGAAACATTCTGTTAAAATATGCCCACCTAGAGCTCAGTAGTCTTTAAATGCTAGATAAAATCATTCTATAAGGCTAATGAAGACAGAAACTCTGCCTGTAACAATATTAAGTTTGTTTTCTCTAGTGATTCGAAGAAGTGAGCAATCTGTCAGTAGTACATTGAGGGAAATTACTTGTCGTGTAGGAATTCCTGCTGACAGTCACTCACTCACAGTGCTGACCCAAACATCTGCCTGCTGACAAACAAATTGCAGTGTCTAACTTTGAAAAGATAACTATCTGGTTTTAATTTTGATTGGTCTCACCGAATCTCTTTCAAATTTACCCGATTCCCATTCTTCATTGTGTTAAAAAGAAAAAAAAATCACCATGGTTTTTGCATTTGAAAAAATTATTATTGCCTACATCCAAAATTATTATTGCCTACATGTGAGAGTGTTCTGTCAGATAAAACTGTTAAACTGTGTCTAACCAACATTAAGACTGGCAGCCCTGCCAGTGACTGACTGGGTGAGTGAACACATTACTGAGACAGCATTGTAGAAATTAATTTTCTTCAATAAAGTGATTTTTAAGGCTCATATATTTCACAATCTAAACATATGTCACTGTTTCATAAACAAAATAAATGGATTAAAATAATACATTACCAATATGCTGACACATGGAGATATTTTAATTAGAAATACTTAAGCTGCGTGATATTTAACTGCTATATTTGTTGAAGAGGAGCATGCATCATTTAATAAGGCATAAGGCAGGTACATCACTCTGCATGATGTGGTACCAGAGTGGGACAAAATCACCTCTAGTGTGAGCTATCACTATCAGATCACATTAGCCTGACTAAAAAATTGCTTTAAGATAACAACATATAGAGGAACTCCTTAAGAGCAGCAAGTTTTTCTGTGAAATAATAAGTCACCAAGATTCTAGTTCCTGAGAATATTTCTTCATAAAAGGCCACATTTAACATCTTAGCTATTTAAAGGCCATATTTACATGACTGTCGCATTACATTGGCCTCTTTCCTACACATTCTTCTTGACTTACTTTAAGGACCAGCACTAAAATAGCTGAGGAAAGCAAATGTCAACTATGGCCTGAAATTTATATGTGTGAGAGAATTGGAATAAGTAGAAATGTAATATATTGTTTACTGTACCAAGTGCCCTCTGTACTCTAAAGGTCAAAAGCATTGTAACCTTAGAGTTACAGTTTCTGATTGTTCCCAGGGTTAAATACATTATCAAAATTAATGGTTCAAACCCCTCAACCTTCAGATATATGAGTATTCATGCCTCCATCTGCTGAACTGTTCAACTAAAAATAGCATTCTTTGGCCTTCCCTCTACTAATATTGTGCCCCTGAGGCAGACTATGCAATGCTTCAGCAGCGCACTGGATCCGCACCCAGCGGTATAAAAAAAAGGTCACTTATTTTGTCTGCAGTTAGAAGAGGGAATGGAGGAGTAGGATGAGATGGGAGTGGAGAAAAGAAACAAATACATATTTAGTTAAAATTTAAATTTTTTTAAAATGGATTATGAAAACTTCAGGCTTCAAGAACACAGCTGCAATTATGGTTAAGACTTGCCAAGGTTCATTAGTGTTATAAACGATAAATTTTGAAGGACAAATTAGACAAATAGTTTGGGGAAAGAGCTATGAACGAAAGCTTCTTTGTTTTGCTTTTTTTTTTTCCTAGAGCTCCCTTTGTTTGGGAATAACTCCAGCTAGCATCACTGTAGTGCTTCCATTTCTATCAACAGTTTATCAGTTGAGGTTGACAGAGTTGCAACATTTCCTTATTTACCGCATAGACTGCTTTGTAGAAATATCTAAGAACACAGGCAGATTTCCTTAAACCGTAAAGAGCATATAGTAACATTCCTTGTTGGAAATTAAGGACACATGGGTGCCACCTCTGCCACAACTGGGAGTTGCCAGTAACTAGGTTACTGCTATCAGAAACATGAGAGCTTGGAAAACACATTTCACTATCAAGTGCACTGTTTTAGCAAGACTACTAGGCACACATATCTAGAATCAGTTCATATCAGTGTAATCATTTGACAACTAGGGAAAAAAAGTGAGGAAATGGGAAAAACTCCAGAGAAGGTGGGTATAAAAAAGAGGAGCAAAGGCAAAACTATTGTCAGGTTTTACTGCTCACACTGATTAATTAAAGCAACACGCTTTTGTTACACACATGCGTCAGAACTGGTTCACACACCACTATGCATACCTGCTACAGGTGCATTTGGTGATATATCTGTAAACTATTTAGCAGAAGGTTGATTTGATGGGATTCACTCACAGTTGTTTGAAGCTGGAGGGGTGAAGAGAAATAGCTTGGTCCCCCTTCTTAGACCATACCTAGAGAACTGTCCCCTCATCAGCAAGACCCTCCCTCATACTGAAGGTCCTAACAAGGCTTGATCTTAACACACATATTATTTAAATCTCGGCTGAGTAGTTGAGGAAACTGGTGAGATGGGGCTGAGCTGTTAATGGGAAGTGTGAAACACAGGGCTTTAAGTCTTTTTTGTCAACAACATTGTCAATGCCACCCTCATGAGATCAGTATAGAGAAAAAAGAAGCAACCACCACTTCAGCAACATGGACTGTCATAAACATGTGGCAATTACTACTTTCTTTCAGGATACTCAATAGCTACAACTGAATATTGATGGTATTTTAATAGTAACTGACCAATGTATGCAAACTGTTAAGACTAGATGGGCAAAACAGCTCTGTTGCTGAAGAAGAACTTAATTTTTTTATTATTTTTTTTTAGTTCAAGGCTCATGAGAGTGAAACTAGTTGCTTGAGAAATTCCTAGATATGATTTCAATGAAGTTTTTTAACTCGCAGAGATACATAACCCACTGGTGAACACAGACATCCAATTCAGAGAAAATACAGTTTGATACTAATGTGCTTGAATAAGATTGGCAAATCATTAATTACAAATTGCCCACTGAAGAAACATCATCTGTGGAACAGTTGCTATCATTACACGATCTGAGAGTAAATTGTTTTCAGTGCTATTAGATTCAGAGCTTCCATAGAAGTTGTCGTAACACACAAAAAGATAAGAACACCAAACCACTTCTAGCTCCTACCTGAAGCGTGATCATCCCCAAAAAAACATAAGTGAAAAAAGCAGAGAGATTATAAACTTGAAAGCTCACAGAATTTCCACTGCAGCTGGGTATGGATTATGGAGTATGATTTTGGAACTAATAACAATGTCCTGGTAAAGCTGAAATGCTAGAGCTCCTGCAAAGCTTTTTCAATTGAAATAGCGTTCCCTCCCCAAGCTCTCCAAACAGAGACATCTTACACACACGCTCACATGTAGAAACAAAACCAAACCTGCAAATGAATTAGTTATTTCTCTCACTGGCTGAAAGGAACAGAGAATAGTTTTGTGATCAGTATTTTTAAGCACTTGGGAAATACTCAGATACCATGGTCACAGCATTCATGTAAATAAATAAGTGGGTGGGGTGCATGGAAGAAAGGAAGCAAAACAGAGAAAGAAGGGGGAAGGGAACTGAAGTAGAAAAATGAGCTGAAATGCTACACCCCTAACAGTCTTCATGACACATCAGGTATAGCAACAAAATCCCTCTAACAAACACACCCAAATAAGTGTTCATTTAGGGAACACTTAGGAAAATGACACAAAGAAAATATTAATAGTATGAGTTAATAAATTTTAGTTCAGCCAGTTTGACAATCAGATGAGCAGATAGCAACTGAAGGTTAAGTATTCTATTACTTAAGCTCTTACAACTATGAAACATTAAAGGTATTGAAATCCCATAAAGGTGAAATTCAAATAAAATAGAAATGAGGGGAACAAACAAAAAGAACTATTTTTCAGTAAATATATCTAAAGGGAAATTCTGGCCCCTCAAGCACTCAAATGTTTCTGAATTTATTAGCACCATTTTCTTTGCTGGTTGTTTTCTTTCTAATTGTGCTCATCATGTTTAACAGCTCAGTCCATCATTTCTGCAAATTAATGAAATTGCACTATTACTGTAGGTTTTGATCAAGGCTGATGTGCAAATAGATCTTTGGGTCAAGCTACAAACGGATCTTAGAAAAGAACTTGGAATGTCTGTGGTTTAGATCCTGTTTCTTTAACAGTTGAACAGTTTTTATCCTTTTCTTCCTACAGTTTGTGCAGACTCACTATTGGATTGCATTTCAAAGGTGGCAAAAATAGTCTCTCTATTCACAAAGGTGATTTCTAAAGTATTTTTTCAACTAAAGCTAATGAGACTTTTGCTTCAGTAAGCGTTCAAATACAGATTTTTCAAAGGATACCTGCTATTTTTCCTTTTGAAAAATTTCCCTTTGTTTTGAAGCCTGTCCAAGGTACAGTCTTAACATAACACTATCATGATCCAAAAGTACTTTTTGAGATCTTTCCCTGCAGTTTCAGGGTGCTTTCTTGTCAAGGTTTGATTGCAGGTCAGGTGAGACATAAGCTCAAGGGGTCTTTTTTTCCAGTTCTGAACCATCAGTGAACAGTTCTGGTCTCACTCTGTCTATCCTGAGTTAACTTGGCAAGAAGAGTATCAGCATTGGGTAAAGACAAGAGCATTTTTAATTTGCTTTGGTCCCTCTGGAAAATTATATAATTGCAGGAAGGTAAGCAAAGTAGATATCTGGATATGAGCATGGCAGTTCTTTGCTACTCTAGGCACAATTTATTCCTACTTTGCATCAGAACCCAACTCTAACCTAACTCAAACAGGGGTTTCAAAGGTTTACTTGCAAATACTTACATGCATCTTTAATGGCCTTTCCTCTCATGTTCACTGTCACTTCCTTTCCACACATTTTATAACTCAGAAAGCTTTTGACTGTTTCTTCATTATTTATTACATTGTTGTGTCTTTTCTTGTGAAATTAAAAACTTCTTGCCACAAAAAGCTAGCTAATAATATGCCACGTAAATCTTTCTTTCACAACATTTCACTCTATAGATGCCAAGAATAAATAAACGACCAAACCAAGGCTCCTGACCATGCTTGGCATCTGACCAGCTTAATGCACGGAAAGGTTGAGATTACCTAAATGCGGAAGCTAAAAGAGTTTGCAATTTATTGTATTGTCAGCACAACACTGTCTGACAAAAAGAAAAAAATAAAAATAAAAATCCCCAATAACATGCATTTGTTTTGATACACACACTGCTCCAATTATAGGTAGTGCATTGCAGCTACAGGAGAAAGACCAAATGAAAATAAAGTACAAAAAGATCATTGAACTTATCTCCCAAGAAACTGGTCATATAATGAAAAAAATACCATTAACTCAGCTGACAGAAAGCACACAGAACAATGTCTTTCACTTACAGTATCAAGGTTGGCCGCACATTGCTATATTTGCAGTACTGTAAGTACATAAGGTGTTAATCTTCCCGGGCTGTGCTCAAAAATTATTAAACATTCAGGCTATTATTTAGCATACAGCTGGTTAGCAGTTTTCCCCTAAAATGTTGGCTTCAATCCCACATTTTTTTGTTCTGGCACATACCTGGAGCTGTAAAGGGCTGAGTCCAGAAGCAGCAGCAGCTGCCATTGTTGATGGAATGAACTGCACAGGGTAGTTATCACCTGTCGGGAGAACAATGCGTGCAGGTTCAGACAATGAGCAGAGAATAGCAGCAGACAAGTGCAAACACGGACCTCGGATTGCCTGTGCTCCACAGCACTCCTCTAAGCCCAAACATCTGCAAAAACAAAAGGCTTCGCTGGGCACAGACTTGCCATGCTCCCTTGGAACTTTTTTGTTAGCAGATAGCTGGTAGGCAAACTGGCAAAACAGATATGTGACACTCACTATTTTCATTTTCAAAAGTAAATGTTCAAAGCAAGTTTGTAAGCTGGGGCACAAAACGGGCCTTAAGTCCATAGACGCATCGACAAGATAGCCCAGGATACCTCAGTGTTTCCCAGAGGAAAAAAATCGCTGTCACTACATTTCTTAAAACAAGATAAATTTGTTATAATCCAAGAAATTTCAGCCCTGTTCAATGCAGGGTGATTTCAATATTGGGAGGATCCTTCCTGGGAAAGCTGCCTAGCTGGCTCAACACAGGTTGAGGTTGTTTCTTGTTTTGCTTTGAGGTTCTCTGTCTTGGGACAACTCCTTTAAGGCAGCCATAGAGAAAAACAGAATTAAATCACTTTTTAAAAAAGCTCAAAATATAATTTTAATTGTCTTTTAGATCTGGATGCCTATTGAAGTTGATAGATTAGGCAGTTGTTCAATTACATGAAGATTCAGGCACTAAAATTTCTGTGTTCTGTTCACTGGAGATTGAAAATGTGTGCCTTCTGCACTGAAAGGACCACAAGTACTCCAGAAAATAAGAGATACAATTGATCCAAAACAAGCATTGCAACATTACGTCTTATAGCATCTATAGGTGTTCACTGCAACAATGCATCACATGGTACCATTGGGCCTCTTAGGCAATGTAAAGAGTAAAGGAAGGCTGAAATAATTTAGCAGTGAAATCTGTAATGTAAAAATTAATACAGTGATGGATAAATTACACAACTATGATTTAATGGAATATCACTTTGGCTCAAGCTACTTATTTGAAGTCAGTGTTATATACTACCTGTAGGCTACATTTTAACAGGCTTCTCCTCTGTACATTTTACTCTGTACAGTAATCAGTCTGTTTTACATAAACGTTTCAACACTAAAAACAGAATGTAGCAATGAGGGGAAAATATAGAAATCCAATTTAATATAATAAGGACATTCCAAGAGTTGGATTTTTTTTTGTCAACCCTCTCAAATCAATAACAATAGCTGAAGTCATTGCAGTCACTGGACTCCTTAGAACTCTCCCTTTTCATGACCTGAAGTGCTATTGTACTCAGCTCAGTTTAAATGTTCGCTTGTTTCACTTTCTTTAATAAATTGTACATGTCTAATCCACAAGGTCTCTTCGCATCATATCCATAATATCTCATCAGACCATTGAGCACAGTATGCGCTTGTACACAGTCCAGTAACAATTGGATTCTGATTGCATATGGAGCTCTGCTACAATGCATTCACTAACACTATATTGTACTGGTGTCCTATGGAGTAATGTTCAAAATATCTCCTCTTATTTTCCCCCTTCTATGAGGCTGATTTTAGTTTGCAATGATATTGCTTTTATTCCTTAAAAAAAAAAAAAAAACCACACCCAAAAAGGGCAACGAAAAAAAAAACCCAAACCTAGATCCTTTTCTTAGAGTATTAAACCTGTCTCTTTATGGTTAAATAATTCTACTTATCTCTTCGACATTTATATTAAATTATCTGAATAAATAAGATCCTAATCTAAGTTAAATAATGTTTCTTTCAGAAATATCTTACAAGGTTTAAAAAAAATCACAAAGATGTTGAATTAATGATGCTTTAAATGGGGGGGGGGGGGAGTGGAATAACCATCTGAATTATCAGCATGGACTGCCTTGCAGAACATTTCGGAGGCATTCTTTCTTTAAATATAATGAATTATTCATTCGTGTTCCACATAGCAATCTCTTCTTTCTCCCTCCCCCTTCACATACACTTTTTAAGTTCAATACCAGTTGCTTTATTTGTACTAAAACATTTTCCATGTCAAACATATTTTGAAAAAAAATCAAACTCTAACAGAATTCCCTGTGGCACTCCTTTTTCACAGCTGTCATGCTTCTATGGTTTGAAATAGCCAGATATTTTATACACACACACACACGTGCACGCACACACACACACGCATTTTTGGCTCCATAGTTAGTTTAACAGTATCTCCACCACACCCTGTAGTGTTCTCTTGCTCACCTGCTGGCTACAGTTCTTTCTTTTGTTGTGGGAAAAATAATTTAATGGTTCTGCCATTTATTTGGAATTAATACATAATGCTGCCCCCTCTCCCCCTCTCTTGAACATGATAAATTATGACTAAGTCCTGGTACATTAGCAGTACCATTGCATTGACAATAAAAATTAATACTCCTTCAGCTCTGAAGTACTTTGCTGACAGCACGCAGTAAAAACAGAGCAAAGGTACTTTTTTTCTCCCTTGAGGAAACTGGGCATGCAGGGAATGGACTGGTTTTAATTTTTAATTATGGAAGGTACATATTTCTCCCTCTCATTTTCTCAGAGCAAGAATGGATCAAGAAGCTTCACAGTAACTGTCTTGGCAAGAAATCAGTCAATGTATCGTAGCAACTTTTTTCAAATTTGTTTCTCAATTTGGAATGCTTGCGTGAGGATCCATTCTTTTAAATATGTACAAAAGGCAGCAGAACGTGTTCAAACAGGTCTGCTCTAGGTACTGGTGTGTGCTGGCCTTTGATAACCAGGAGCGAGAAGAATGCTGGAAGAAAAAAATCTGTCATGTTTTGGAAACTGATCTCTTCAATCTCCTTGCTGCACTGATTGTCTATTTACATTTGGCTGCTGTTGTTTATATATAAATCGGTGTTTACAAGCCATGGAAAAGTATGCCAGACTTCTGTTTCACTTGTCAGGTTGAGCAACAGTTCCAAACGAATAAAACCAGTGAGCAATTGTGCAGTGCTATTCTACATAGAAGTAACGTAAATGTTTCTTTTTATCTTAAATGAAGTGATGAAGCTTAGTGGACTTCATTTTTAGGATGTACGGACTTACTTTCCAGATCAAGGCTTTGTGAGCTGTGGGGAAAGAAAGATGTCTGGCTCTTGTGAGACTGAGGGGAAGGTGTGGCTCTATTACCCATCTCTCCTAAAACACAATTATAAGACACAAGCTGACTCTCCTAATCTGATTTACAAAGTTTTTGGTTTGATGATGGTTTCCACATTTTGGGATTATGATTTAAAATCTGTCTCTTCATGCATGGGCCTCAAACTGCCACTTGCACTCTCTCCATGTGTACTCACAGAATAACAGGAAACGGAGTTGGAAGAGGTGTAAGAGATGACAAATTCCAGGGCCTTACCTTTCCTGGCATAATGAACAGACCAAGGAAAGAGTACCTCTCCTCAGGGTGTTGTTGGGATACAGCAAGGACACAGATGCCCACTCCTGCAGTTTTCCCACACAATGCATGCATTTTGTTTGGCAGAGGCATCAAAACTGAAGAAGATATTGGTAGAGGTAACTGGCTAAGGCGATACCGTGGAGCATGTCGCCTGTCTGATTACACTACCTCAGTTCTGCCTTTGTTCTGAGCAGGGTTTGCCACAACACTGCCTTATTGCCATCCTCATGTCAGTTGTTCCAACAATTGTCTCGCTGCAGGTAAAGAACTTCATTTCAAATCCCAGCTGAAAATATCCAGCTCCCTACTGCCACTTCCAGCTCTTACCTCAACACTTATGAGTGAAGCACATACGGATTACTACAACAGATCCTGAGCTTATTGGATTCTTTGTTCCAACCAGTAAAACCCAACAGGGAATACATGACAGACTTTAACTCAGTTCTGGGGAATTTCCATTAGAACAAGGCTCACACAGCACCTCTGCCATGCAAAGATACACGGCCAACTCAGTACACAGTTGATTTGATGTACGCTTTCTGTTCTCACCTGCCAAGAGGAACCGCAGACCACTGAAAATAGAGCACTGTGCTATGTAAAATTTAAACCACCTTACAGCTTTAATAAAAACTTCTGAAAGGTCTGTTCCAAATGGAAACTGCAATGATGAATATCGGTGAAATCCAGCACATCTAAGATCATGTTAGTTATGTTGCTTAGCTGGATGAGTTTAATTAGTTTGATGACAAATATCTCACAGTACTGGAATGTTCTGAGGTCCAGCTGAGTGACAACAAGCCCCACAGTTTTGTTTGTCGTCCTTTACCTAATTTTATTTTTAATGATTTCAAAGCAGTTACTGCTGATTGCCCAAATGCAAGTCGGAACAGAACCAGGCCAAAATTTTGGCTCCGTTTCTCACTATTTTTGCCACCAGCCAGGGAAAACAGTCTCCATTTTCACATTTCATTGTATTGCCAGCAGAGTAAAATATCCTGTGAATTACTTTTGTGTATAAAACAGAATGATCTAGGTAGGCAGACAGGAGTTGTTTCTTAGCCACTCTAATAATAGTTTTTGTATACTTTATGTATGAAATATGAAGAAATGCTTTGAAAATACACTGCAGCATTTCACTCTACAATCCTTTGACACAGAGGTTTACAATCTCCATATCTTGATGTCTCTATTTTCAATAATCTTTTTCAGAGATACTTTCCACATATGGTAAAGAACTGACATAATACAAAATATTTGCAGAAGACTATCCAGCAAAAGTGATCATTCATTTTCAAGCCACGTGGACTGCCATTATGCAATCAGCAGGGAGAGTGGCCCTTCCACTCTCTGCTCAGAGCAAACTGTAGCTCTCTTTGAGCTCTGCTAAAAGAACGTTCTAGCTCCTGCCCAGCATTTCTGTAGAGAATCATAGAATCAGTTAGGTTGGAAAGACCTTTAAGATCATCAAGTCCAACCATTGCCAATTCCATCACTAAACCATGTCTCTAAGCACCACATCTACACGTCTTTTATACACCTCCAAGGATGGTGAGTCAACCACTTTCCTGGGTAGCCTGCTCCAATGTTCGACAACTCTTTCCGTGAAGAAATTTTTCCCAACATCCAAACTAAACCTCCCCTGGTGCAAGTTGTGGCCATTTCCTTTTGTCCTGTCACTTGTTATTTGGGAAGAGATTAACACCCATCTTGCTACAACCTCCTTTCAGGTAGTTAGAGAGAGTGATAAGGTCTCTCCTCAGTCTCCTTTCTTCCAGGCAATAAACAGCCCCAGTTCCCTCAACGGCTCTTCATAATACTTGTGCTGCAGACCCTTCATCAGCTTTGTTGCCCTTCTCTGAACTCTCTGCAGCACCTCAATGTCTTTCTTGTAGTGAGGGACTCAAAATTGAACACATGTGCAGCCACTTCCTTAGTCCTGCTAGCCACACTATTCCTGATACAAGCCAGGATGCTGTTAGCCTTTTTGGCCACCTGAGCACACTGCTGACTCATGTTCAGCCAGCTGTCAGTCAACACCCCCAGATCCCTTTCTGCCAGGCAGTTTTCCAGCCACTCTTCCCCAAGCCTGTAGCGTTGCATGGGGTCATTGTGACTCCAGTGCAGGACCTGGCACTTGGCGTTGCTGAACCTCATACAATTGACCTGTGCCCATCAATCCAGCAGGTCCAGATGCCTCTGTAGAGTCTTTCTACCATCAAGCAAATCAACACTCCTTCCCAGCTTGGTGTCATCTGCAAACTTAGCGATCGTACACTCGATCCCCTCATCCAGATCACTGACAAAGATATTAAACAGAACTGGCTCCAGTACTGAGCCCTAGGAAACACCACTTGTGACCGGTCATCAACTGGATTTGATGCCATTCACCACAACTCTTTGGGCACAGCCATCCAGACAGTTATTTGCCCAGAGAAGAGTACACCCATCCAAGCCATAAGCAGCCAGTTTCTCCAGGAGAATGCTGTGGGAAATAGTGTCAAATTCTTTACTAAAATTTATGTAGACAACATCTACAGCCTTTCCCTCATCCATCAAGCAGGTGACCTTACCACAGAAGTAGATCAGGGCAAGCAGGACTTGCATTTCATAAACCCATGCTAACTGGATCTGATCATCACCTGGTTCTCCTGCACATACCATGTGATAGCACTGCTCCACAACCTTCACCACCACTGAGGTCAGACTGACAGGTCTGTAGTTCCCTGGATCTTCCTTCTGGCCCTTCTTATAGATGGGCGTCGCATCTGCCAACCTCCAGTCAACTGGGACCTCCCAAGTTTGCCTGGACTGCTGATAAATGATGGAACATGGCTTGGTAATAACCTCCACCAGCTCCCTCCGTACCTTTGGGTGGATCCCATCCAGCACCATAGACTTGTGCATGTCTAAGTGGTATAGCAGGTTGCTAATCATCTCCCCTTGGATTATGGGGGCTTCATTCTGCTCCCTGTCTCTGTCTTCCAGCTCAGAGGGCTGTGTACCCAGAGAACAACTGGTCTTACTATTAAAAACTGAAGCAAAGAAGGCATTTAGCACCTCAGCCTTTCCCTCTTTCTTTGCCACAGTTTCCTCCCCACATCCAATAAAGGATGGAGACTCTCCTTAGCTCTCCTTTTGTTGCTGATGTACTTATAGAAATATTTTTATTGCATTTCACGGCAGTAGGCAGATTATCTTTAGTCCATCATCATCCTGCTTTCTCATTCCCTCTTAGGTTCAAAATTCGAAGGAAGTAATACTTTGAGCACTGAAAAATGGAGGAGGGAACTGGCTTCTCCTTATCCCCCTCACTATCTTCTCTTCTTAACCCAGGGCACTAATGAGGACACACTAATCATATGCATATACTCTAGCCCACTAACTTTTCCACTCTTCCTGGATGCATGTGGTTGGTTTAGTGAAAGGAAATTTGCACTGGGAGAGGAGGTATAATGGTACTTATGTTACCCACCAGTTCCAAGTAGTAAGTATAGTGGTCACAGTCAGAAAGCCAGCGCAGTTTCTTTGCTGTACTTGGAATACAACATAATTATATTAACTGTGTAGCATCTCTGGGCAAGTATTAGCTTCATAACAGCTGCCACTCTCAGCTTCCCACTGGAGTAAATGGCAACCCCCACAACCAGGTACTCTACGAGGCTCGTCAAGCGCCTGCAGGTCAATAGTCACAACAGTAATTTGAGATGCACAGCGCCCTAAAGTTTTAATTAATCCAGTATACACTATAAATACTGAAATATGTATAAAAAATTAATTAGGTGGTCTATGCAGCTCTGATTTCTCAATTAGTACTTACCATGCCGGAAAATTATATTACATGACTTTGAGATACATAAGGAAGCATGGGACTTTGGGGATTTTTTTTTTTCTAATGTAATTATTACTTGTCATTGGCACTTGCTAACTTTGGCCTGTTTCACCTCCTAGAGTTCCAAAATATGTGGGGGAGGGCTACAGCCACCTCATGCCAGGTCTTGCCAAGCAGTAAGAAACTGTCCTGTCAGGCAAATCGTAGTTGTACATCGGCAATTCCTCAGCTTCTCTATTCAAAATGACTTTCAAGCTCAGTTTAGGGGCAATTAGGGTATGTGCTGGAAGAGCCTCAGAACCTAAAAGAATTTCTTTGTTTCTAGAGGTCCTTCCATTGTGGGCATGACCTCTTGTATTTTGTTGTGGGAATACCACTTACTTGAAGGCATAGAGTTTAAGTCCAGATTTGCAACAGTACTTGGTAACTGCCATCTTGGCATTGAACTAAACAGCCATGAAATTGGTTCCCACCTAGCCCATGAAGATGTATCTGCATGGATACGTGCACATAACCATACCCCTGCTTGTGCACCAAGGCAGGACTTCTCATCTTGACTGCACTGTCCCACTAACACTGGTAGGCCACTTTCCAGATCAGAGCTGGCTTATACCTAGCCCGTTTTGCAGGCAAAACAAATTAAGTGACGGTGTGCACACAATATTTGACATTCCTTAAATGCCACAGTCAGTTTCAAAAGTACTCAGTTCCCACAGCTCCTATTATTGAAACCCTTCTCACTGTATTTTCTGAATGTCAAGGAAAACTGGCAGTGTCAAAACTCAGTCTCGCCTACATCAAACTAGACTAAAATGAAATAGAAATGCAGGCAACCAAAAAGAAAATGTTAAGTGTCTGAAGGGTTAATCCATCTCCCTTCTTTCCTCAGAAGTATAAGCAAGTCTAAACCGACAGTTCTGGAGGTTAAAGTTTCATTTCTCACAAAAGTAGAAGAGTACAGGTAGTAGCAGTCAAGTCCATAAATATTCCTCCAAAATGACTTTGAAGAACCCTCTCTGTGAAAGAGTGTAGCTTAATCTCCACTTTCATTAATTCCTTAACTACTGTGCCAAGAGTGCCAAAACCAGGAATTAATCAATATCAAGTGTAGTTATGGTGTTTTTTGTATCATGATGTCTCTTCAACAGAAACTACTAAACTGCTCACCTAACTTTGCCACACGTTGTAGAATTTAATAAATATGTTAAAATATAAATATTCTCATTTCTTGCAAGCCATTTGGTATCATCAGGTAATTTTAAATCCTGGTCTTTACTAGCATCAGCTGGATATAAACTACTAACAGACCAGCAAACAGCTTAGCTGTGTTCTGAGACATCCAGGTCTTGGCTACTGCCTGTATTTCATTCTTCTAACATTTGTTATAGATCTTTTTCTGCATTCTAGCAAGCGAAAAAAAATGCCCTAGAGCTGTATCACTTTCTGCTATGAGGTCAATAGGATCACAAGGAAAGCAGCACAACCTTGATAAAGTGTTAGGACAGGTACTGTAAGAAACACTTTAGAATAAATGCAGAAATCTGTTCTTGTGCAGGAAATCATGCTGGTACTCTTTTTCCTGAGTCAGTATTGTACCGAGTAGCCTACAGAGCCAAAATCAACACTACATGATTTGACATATCATCTTTCGGGGGAAAGCACAACCAACAGGTTAATCATTAATAGTCACTATTCAGAAAGCTTCTCAGATTAAAATGGAAAAAGCAAGAAAACTAAAGTACATGTTTTCTCTTGTCTGTGAGAAGAAAGGTACTAGCCGACCCATTGCAGACAATTTCCGCAACTTGCAAATCTTACGTCTTCGGAGAGAAAATATTCACTTTGGCCCCCAACTGTTGTGAGGTGGTGATGTGTGTGAATAACCATCATCCAGTGCCATCCAGAGCCAGCCGCCTTGCAGAGCGTCATTAACTGATTCCTGCGCAGAGTGCACCAGTTTGTCAAACTGGCAAAAAACTTTGGGATTTCTAAACCTGAAAATAAGATAATTGCAGCACAAAGATTCTGTGTTTAAAGAGGAATGTCTCTAGACTACAGGGACAGAAGGGAGCGGGACAAACGGAAATGCTTGCTGAAATCCTGCTTGGCCTCACTTTGCCTGATATTAAGTAAACTTGCTAGAAAAGATTTTAGGTTCAACCTGGCTTTTAATTAGTATGCTGTTTACATCATCTATTATGAGGCTTTAGTTTGGATTTGACCCTGTTCCTGCTGCAGTCAATAGTCAAAACACCACTAACATCAGTGGGAGCAGGATCAATGCTTTGCTTTGTACATTTCATATTTAATGTCAAGAAAAGAAACTGGTATTTATGTTTTGTAGTTATTAGGTTAATATGCTAAAGGCAGCTTGACAGGGAATACTATTAATGAGCAAAATAAGGTTACTGCTTCTGGACTGAGGTCACTTACAAAGAATGTACAAATGAAAATAAGGTTGACTTTTATTTACTTAACTATCTTCCTACATTGAATTCCTTTGGCAACGTGTCTTTAAACATTTAAAGCCCTGTTTACAAGGAGGCTCTGAAAGTAGCTTCAAACCATTATATCCCTAATTGAATTCCCCAGGAGTCCTGTAAACTCGGAGGAAAAAAGAAAGAAATCATAACATTCGCTAAATCATCTCAAAACATATTTCACTGCAAGGTTATGTGACCTGTTACAAGTCTGAATGATGACTGGGATTGAACTACTGAAACCTTTCACTATTCAGATTGAAATCAACCAAAAAGTTGTCCATTTGAAGCCTGCTAATTAAATTATACTTCCTCTGAATTTATCACTAATTAAGAGTAAGAATTTTGGCACAAGAGACAAGTACACTGAAGATAACAGAATCAATAAAAGACACATAGCTTTCTTATAATGACACAGGGCAGACCAGATGCAAATCTGTAGGCACGTGGGCCAATATATTTAGAGCAAATGATTTTGTGTGAAATAAAGGTAAAAAGACCACGATGTTCAATAACCAAATTCCATCGACTTCCTTCAAACCAGAATTTTTTTTCAAGTGGAGTCGCAAAACTCCACATTATTTCCTACCAGTTACGCCTATTGTGTAACATCATCTATATGAGACAGATCACACAAGAAGCTACAGTTAATATCTGCAAAGGTTAAATAGTTGCACATCCATGTCAGCTTACCTGGCTTGTAAGTTATTCCTGGGGGGAAGAGGAATCCCTGCTGGGCTGCAGCAGCCGCTGCCAGTGTCCGCTGGTCGTGTGGAAAAATTGGGATCATGAGCGGAGGCATGTGACCCTGAACCTGCTAAACAGAAGAGAGTCTCTGATCAGAAATAGCACAAATTTGTCTTGACAGGTATTTTTCCAGTACTGATAGTGTTCTTGTGTTCACACAGTCCCACAGAACCTTCACCTTAATGTAATCCCTGCCAATTTCACATTATCACATCAAAGCCCTCACTAACATTGTTTTCCCTCTGTGTCAAAGGTGTAACAGTCTCAGTGAACTGCACATTTTCCTACTTCTCACTGGTCCTCTATTATTTTTTTTTTAATTAATATTCCCTGCCCTGGCACAAGGTAAATAGCTACGAGATCTTTCTAATATATCATCATATAACAGGTTCTTTAAAA
This sequence comes from Patagioenas fasciata, assembly GCF_037038585.1. Taxonomy (NCBI): domain Eukaryota; kingdom Metazoa; phylum Chordata; class Aves; order Columbiformes; family Columbidae; genus Patagioenas; species Patagioenas fasciata. Next base: position 13,900,772 of record NC_092524.1, read on the forward strand.
AGAAGCGTAGTATTTATTTCTATTAATTTTTCCCAAGCTTTTTCATCTTTGGTCACATATAGCAGAGTGACGAGCAGATCAGAAGTAACCTGACACTGCAGTAGCTACTTCGATGTTCAGATTTTAGTATCCTTAGGGTAATTTTAATTCTGAGATCTTATAACATTGTATTGTTCACACATATACCAACAACTCAGGTATGTAATTTCAAAATCTAACCACAGTCAATTGACTAATTCCAGTCAATGCCCCAGCTCTTAAGATTTAAGGCTCCAACATCTTGGCTTCCAATTACACTAACATCCTTTGCTATACACACCTCACTACAACATATAAATTGCTTGTCTGTCTAAGCAGTTTTATAGCTTTATGCAGTATCATGTAGCTTGGTAATTATGGAGCTGTATTCAGAGACCATTTCAGAATAAAACCTAGTATATCAACTTTAATTTGACCTTAATAAATGTATCAAAAAGCACAAACATGCAAGAGCAAAATATTCTTCACCTTATGCCAGCATTTGTATTGAACATATAGAAAACAGTAGATGGGACAGAATCGGGTCTGTTAAATCCACATGATAATTCCCTAGTTCCTCAATTTATGCTACACGTGTTTCAGAGACAGTGGCTAAGACCACAAAGAGCTTTTATCCATCTTTCCTTAACCCCAGAAGTACCCAAAGGTTTGACTATGATTTTTCTGATTAGTAGTTAAGCAAACAGATAATGGTTTATACATCAAAGCTAGTAAATGTAGGAAGAAATTGGTTTTTTAAGTAGAAAAGAAAAAAAAAATCCCCTCATCCTACCATAAATCTGTGGCATTAAATACTATTAAAAAGTTGAAGTACACTTCAAGTAATTTTTTTTTTTTCATTTAATTCCTAAAAAACTTTTCTGGTCAAATCCCATATGTTGACCTATGACATTGTTTAAAAAGTGCCAAATTTTCTTGTCATATCCCTATTACTTTCACAACCATTGATGCAGTGCAGAAATGCTACTGTGTGTGTCTATGAGGGTTAATTTACCAACAACTCTTCTCTTGGGAAAGCCCTAAGATGTAGGTTAATAAAGGTCAAGCAAAAAATAAACACTTTACAGTATTTTTTTAATCCATTTCTCAGGAAAATCAACTTATAATAAAAAGGTCTTTGTGCAATTACTGCTATGGCACTGGGGCGTGAAAGAAACTAGCTTTGAGCAGCTATTTCTCTCATTTTAGCTGAGGTAAGCCTGGCTGTGCATTTTAAGATACAAGTTAAACTTGGTTAGATTGGAGTTGATCCCCATGTGCCCAGCGCTGGCATTTACCTCTGATGAAATGGTGCTAGTTTTGCTGTGTAGTGTTCCTTTACACTGGCTCTACAGGAGTACAGCAAATGTAAACCACAGGCTTTGTTTGATAGAAAGAAGTATAGGATATATTAGAAGGAATTCACCACAATACAACTAACAGTCATTTTCAGTAGTTCCCAGCTACAGTCTAATCAAATGGACCCAAAGTTTTAGAAATATCCCTTTCAATCACCGCACACAGAAAGTATTTCCATGGGGTTGCAACGTACAAGACACCAACACAATCTTACAAGATGCAAAAGAGCTCACAGCAAGTAGTGTGGTGAGAATGGTGGCACATACATAGCAATACTTCGCACCATAGTGTCAAAAAACCCAAATTTGAAATATATAATATCCAAATCCCACAACAGTTATTTCCCACTGCAATCCCGTAGAGCTGGATCCACGCCATTATACACAAAAATACATATATTTTTTTAACCCTCAAATAAAAGCAATTCTGTAAGTGTGGAGAATTACCATTGCATGTTCTGGCTATCTGCAATTCTTCCTTGGAATACTATTCAGAATGCTGGATCAGATCCTTAGCCTATATCAATCAACATAACTTTGACTAAAGGTGGCTTACATTTAGAGTCTGAGTTTATACTTTAGAGAATTATACAGACTGAAAAAAGCCCATACTGAATGCCAGCCATTCTCTCCCACGGGTTTTCCCTCTGGCACATATTAAATACTACTCCTAGGCAAATGTTGGTTTCACCCAGAATTATTATATACATGGACGTCAACTTTCAGCATAGGTCAACTGAAAAGCACAACTAGGCATTGAAAAGGAAGAGAATGTACAAATATCACTGATCACTGAATTATTAAAGATGTAAAATGAATGCCAAAAAACTACTCGGCATCTTAATTTTTGACTTTTTTTTTTTCCCTGAGACCTTTTTTTTATTATTATTATTATTATTTTGATTTTACTGAGGGGGGAGAAATAGGGAGGAGGGGTTGATTACTGTACTTCATAAAATTAACTACATGCCCAGAAATTTTAATTGCTGAGATGTTCCTCAGCTCTTTCTGAACACCAAGACTGCAGCAGATGCCCGAGAAACACTCCGACTCTGTCTCTTTCCATTCGTAAAAACAGCGTACTGTTGGATCGGCGCTTCCCCCTTTTGTCTCCTCTGTGCTAAGCTGTTGATGATGCCATTTTTTGCCATCTGCCCCAGAGCTTCATTAAAGATACATGAATGGACTAACCGGGCTGCTATCTTGTGAGGAACAGGTGCTATTGTTTGTCCCCGAAGACTTGCACTAAAGATCTCACTCAGAATACTTGAGAAAGAGCATCTGCAGCAGTCAGTCAGAGAGTAACTTGGCAGAGTCCGTACCATGGGCTAATATGCAAACAGTGACACTCAGGGGGACTCATTTTCTCTTTCATGAAGTGCTTTTGGGTTTTGTGTTGGTGTGGGTTTTTTGTTGGTTTTGTTTTGTTTTGGTGTTTGTTTCTTGTTTGTTTGATTGGTTGGTTTGTGGGGTTTTTTGTGATGAGTAGTAAATGTTTAGTTTTGAACCATTCTGCCAGTCTAAATCTTTAACTGAACTGTACAAACCCTGGAGGAAATCTCAGTATATTCTTTCCAAAATTCGTTCCTGCAATCTCAAGTAAAATCATCGCTTATATAAAGCTACCTCATAATATTAACCTCTGTTTCTATACAACAAGCTCAGGTTTAACTGTGTTAAACATGAAAAAGCCATCAAGATTAGGAAACTCTTAAAAGGCAGTGTACCATTCCTTTAATATCCCAGCACAATTCTGACAGCCCTTGGGAACTGATTACAGCACTTCCTTGCCTGAGATCTAAGTCAGGAAGCAACTTTAGAGCAAATCAGTCCTGATTAGTTCAAGAAGCAACTTCCAATTTGATTCTCCCTGAAATAATAAAAGCTGGTGGCCTGTTTGATAAACTGGGCAAATCTGCAGTTCTTCGTCCCACAGTCATGTGAATACTAATCTCAGAAGCTGGCTGGACAATCCTCCTTGTTAAAAAGCCATTGATGGTTAATGTTGTGCATGGAAAATGGAAGCCAAAGTGATATGTCATACAAAAATAGTGCCTTGAATGAAAATGATCTGCCTCTTTTGGATAAGAAACACAGCACATTTAGTGGGACTAAGGAATAGGAAGGGTTCTGTGTTTAAAAACCAAAGCTGCCTATACAACAACTAACATTGCAGCCAGAGAAGCAAAGGCATTCAGAGAAAAGGATGGCAGCAGTGCAAACAAAATAAAGGCAGCTCACACTTTTCTGCTTAGCTGCAAGGATCACAGCTTTCAAGAGCACAAGTAAATCCCACCCTATAGTGGTGGCTGAATTCCTTGCAAACTTTTCAAGATCAAACTTGACAAGTTGCCTCTCTGTTGATGGTTTACTTCAGTAAAGGGGAGATTTAAGTGCCATCTTTTTGAGAGGTTGTAAGCACAATCTTTATAATATTTTATCCCTTCCTTAAAGCTTTTTTAAATTACAACCTGCAGTAGTATTAAACAGTGTGATAAGCTAAATATGCTCTAATTGTGTAGAATAATCCAACATCACTATTTAAAACTATTGCCCCATCTGCCACACACACACACACACTTCTTCCGCAAATAAAATCTCCAGATCTGGTTCTCGACTTGCAGAAATTTTGAGATTTGTATTGTATCTAACAGACTACTCCAATGCACGTTAGCTGAGAAACAAATCTTTGCATTTACTGAACTGACTTTTCTTTAGCATTAGGATGCACAGTACCTTTTGTCCTTGGGCTGTTGTACCATCTGTGAGAAGCTAATTCATTCACAGGCAGGTTTAAACTTTCCATAGTTCAAACCTGAATTTCTACCTAAGATTTTTTTAATCTCTTGAATAACTGGATAGCCAAACTACAACTTTAACTTGTCTTTGCAGCCATTGAGCTTTTAATTTTCATAGTAAAAATGTGTTTGAAATTTTCTGCTCTCTCATTTAAAAATGAAAGTGTAATAGAAGAGCTTCCCAGGCAATGGAAGTGTATCGTGTAAGAATGTGCATTTCCAGAATGCTCAAAATACATACTTATATGATAGAACATAATGGCTATAATAGGAAGGTTACATTTTAGGTTGATTCATTTAAAGAATCTTAATGGGACTGAAAGCAGTGTTTGTACCTCCAGTACTACTTGTGCAAGTTACATGTATTTACCTCATCCGCATTTGAAATTGTCTGTATACAATACATAGCATTATTATTTTTATACAATCATTGGAATTTTTTTCAATGACTAGTGCTGGATTTTGTTGTACTTTGTTGTATTTTGCAAAAGAAGACATATAAGAAGTTTTGTTAATTTTAATCTTATTTTGATTAGGTCATTTTGGTGACTCTGCAGGAAAGCAAATACCACGTTGCATGAAGAAGTAGGGACTTCTATGTAAACTCACATATGTGAAAGTCAGTGTGATTACTTAAATGCTCAAAAGCAGCAAAGTGCTAAGGTTTTTTGAGGATTGGGGCCAAAACTCTTCCTCAACCCTGCCAACATTGTAATGAACTTGTGCCATGACTGAGCCTTTTTCTGGTCCAAAAATGACCTATTTAGCAAAACTGCAGCAAAATTACATTGAAAAAATAAAAAGGTCTCTTTGGCTATAATTGAACAGCCAGGCTGTTTTATTTGTGCTGTTCTGATGAAAAAAAGCAACTGTTAGTCTGGGTTAACTGATCAGTTTGGTTATAAAGGACGTGGCTACTCTGTGGCTGGGTGGTGGTTGGGCCTTTCGTTCTGAGCTTAGAAATGTAACTGGTGCACTCTCAAGTCTTTGAATTAATGCACCATCAATGCCCAGCATGCTCTAATGTAAAGAAAATACGTGAGAGTGGACCCAAACACTTGAGCGAGAAATCCCCTCTAGCACAAATAGTCTGAGGGAAGCAACTATGACTGGGTGAGGGGAAGAACAGCTGAAGGAAGGTGGGCTCTGACAGACCAAAAGTGACCATGCAGGTGGTGCATCACAGCTAAACCACTGAAAAATCACACTGACATAGCCCCCACACTGAAAATTATTCAGAGACTACTTTCTGCTCCTGTTAGCAATATAGAATCACTGGAGCCATATCTATATAGGGAGGTATATTATGTTCTAATTTATCTGCCATCTAATTATCTACAGTCTAATTGAAAAATATTTCCTCTCAGTGAAAGTACATGAGCCACAAAGAAAATGTCTGCCGATGAGATCCCAGGGGAAGTGTTGGCAAATAAACTGTAAAAAAGATGCCATAGACTCGCAAAGTGAGAACATTTCATATGGGAAATACTATGAAAAATATGTAGCCCACTACTGAATTTGTAAACGGATTGTAACTGCTGTTTTCTTTCTTTCCCCCTATCATTTTTCCCATGCATCCAATGGTTCAACATGATTTGGAGATTTAAGTTTACTGCAGTGGCCACAACATTAATGTGAAAATTGCAGCCATGATCACAGAACGAAATAGAGCATCCTTATTTTTTATTATTTCTTCCTCTCTACTTTGCAACTTAAAATGAACTAAACTTAAATTTAATCTACTTGGGAAATAAATAAGAGAGCAACAGAAAAATACTACCAGCCACACTGAAAACAGAATAGTTTTAAACACTAGCTCTCACTTCATTTCTATTGGCTTCTCATTGTGTTGCCCTGTTTTTATGTAGGTCCTTGACTACCTGGAAACACAGAATTCAACTAAAGATGATCTCATGAATTTAAGAGTATGATAAATAGTAATTAAATCTATTTAAATTGTCTGTATTTTAAGAAACTCTCACTAGGAGGGATGGAGAACATATCTGCTATAGAGAAATAAATAAAACATGTTATGCAAAAGTGAATTTATATTTCATTTGGAATTAGAGATCTACCACCTTTTCAATCCATACAAATGCATAATCTTGTCAATTAAATATTATTGTTAAGGTCTAGTAGTATGTTAAAATCACTTTAAAGTGCAACTAAGGAAAATTCATGTGTGTTTATTACTCCTTAAGGGTCTATTAGTGGGTATTTTATTTAGATTTGTGTTGTAAAATCTGCATAAACTCAGCATATTGTTATCCCCATGTGTGCATTTGTTTGGTTAAAGCATAACAGCAAATCTCTATTTCTGCAACTTCTGGAAAAGTCAAGAGAACTAAAACAGTCTTAATTTTAATCAGATCCAAACAGTTTTCTCTACAGAAGTGAAGAGTTGACTATTATGCAAATTGTCACAGTTAGTGGTCACCAAGCCATCACAGAAGACTGAGCAAGTCAATTATTTCAGATATTTCCAAAGACTAGTGAAGATGTATGTTTCTCATTTGCACCTTGTCTTATTCATGCCAAAATAAGAAAAATATTGCAGCCTAATGATACTTGTTGATATTTTCTATACGGAAGCTCCATTACTTGAGCTCAAATCTAAATTATGTCAGAAAATCCTTATTAGCTTGTTTTTGCGGTGATGTCAAAATTGGCAAGATTTTTGGAATACATAGAAATTTCTTGTGGATGGAAAAATTCAGAGTAAGAGATGCTTTAAAATTTGCATTTCATATTGGTGCTTTCAAGCAGAGTTCCCCCCCAACCTTTCAAGACAGTTCTTTTGTTGAATGGTAGCCATCATTATTTATTAACATGACTGTAATTCCCTCAACAGAAGGGCTTGCAATGTACAGTATATGAAAAAAAAATCATCTAATGCCACAACACTCTTGATTACTAAAGGAAGGATTGTCTTTGACTTTAAAGAATTGCTCCAGCTAAAGCGAGAACAAAAACAGAAACATCTTTCAATAACTCTGATCAAAACTCCTTCTGACTTATAGAGGTAAAAGACGTTACAACAATAGAAGAGGTTGAGGGTTTTCTATTACGTTAAACGAATACAGAATATATCTGAAACCCAGGGATCACTGATGCTAACAGAAGCTCTGCCATTTACTTCGCTGTGGTAAGAATTTCTTCCTGATCAACACAGAGGTTTTTTTTAAAGCTTTCCTTGTTTTCACTGATGTTCCAAGTTTTGTAACTTTATTGCATTGTAACTATATAAGCACTTGAAGCTTTTGAATACTTTACAGTTATGAAGTCAAGCTGAAAGACCCATTCAGAGGATAGTATTAACATTTCCAGTTGACACAGGAGAACACTCAAAGCATCCTTGATTTCTTTTCCAGTCACAGAAGTGACAATACATAGTGGATATAATCAATTCCATTGTAATCTGTTTGTAACGTTCACACCTTATCACGCAAGTGAATAAAGAGGTACCCAAAGTGCAAAGCTATGGCTAATGAGGGACATGCTCTGTCGAAAAATCAGAATGAGGTGGCTTTTGAGCAGGTACCCATCAGCACTAAACAGTTTAGCCCTCTAGCACCTGTATAATGGCAGGATACAAGGGCGAAGGTGAGTCACAGGTGCAAAAAGGAGACCCCTCTCCCATTCCACCCAGTCTTATTGCTGATTTCTTCCTCTATTTATTCCTCTGTGAATTTGTTCTCTTTTATTATAGATACAAGTGTTGATTTTTTTTCTCAAACCTAAATAGATAATATTCAAGAGACTAGGTCAAAGGAGGTATTCACATCTACTGAGAACATTTTTGCTTTTGTGTATTTTTGAAATTATTTAATGCAGAATAGTAACCTAGATAAGTTCCAGAAATCACAGAATGTTTATGGAGTGTCTAGATTGGAACACAAAGAGTTATCAAAGGCAATTATGTCAAGAACTAGTTAAATGCAGAAAACTCCAGTGTCTAGAGATCTAAGTCAAATCAGAATGCTGATTGAATGCAAAAATTAATTTGTTCCATCTCTTCCTAGGATTCCTCAGATTTTGACACAATCTGACCATCTTTACTCAGAAAAGGCTCCAAGAAACTGGTGTGTTTGCACAGTGTGACTGAGGTGATTGCCACCGCTAGGTATACAGTAATTATTGCAGATTTGGGAGTAAGCAACAGAGAATTTCTAAACTTTCAGCGACATACACACAGCCTGCTTCCTTCCTGTGCCAACTGTGTCTGGCTTGAATCAGTTATATACTGGCTCCTCAACTTTCTACAGCATTTATGATTCATCTCCAAAAACATTTTGAAAGAACAAAATCATTAAAAAGGTAAAATCAATCAGAAAACCAGGCAACTCATATTCAAAATTAGCATTAGGTATTTCCTATCCAATTCGGAGTGTTAAAATTCAAGCAATAGCTATACTTCAGACATAAAACCACACTGCTGTGCTGCCTTCCCTGCAGAGGATCCTGATATTCAAGAGGCAATGCCAATTTTCCCATTTTCTGGCTTTCCCCAATTTGTCAGAGCTCCAGCATTATTTAAAGCTTGCTTTCATCTTCCAAATAGATCCTTGCCATGAATCCTATGATCACACTCACGTTAAAGTGATGCTGCTTTCAGAGTTGGGATATTTTCTTCAGTTGCTCATGACAATCGGTGGGAATCAATAGCACAAAGCTGTGCTGCGATCCCCTTTCCCTCTGCCTGCCGAACCTGCAGTGAAGGGCTGGCTCCCCTGCAACCAAACCCTGCTGGAGCTGGTGTGATGAAATGCACTGGCAAATCTACATAGAATTACAGGGCAATAACAATGGCCCTTTGTCCAGCTGTGGCTGCTCCCCCTTCTGCAGCCAGGCCTTATCTGCTCAGGAAATGCCTGCTTTAACTGACAGGTAGGAGATTAAATCTACAGCTGCCGAAACACAATCTCCGCTCTGTTAGATAGGCTTTCATTGAAAAGCACTACAAACACATAATTTGTTTATGTTGTACCAGCAATCTTTGACAAAGCAGACTGTCTAGCTGAGACAAATGTGGTTAAACCCATTTATTGTATTATTTCTGCTACACAGAACAAGCTCTTAAAACGTAGAAACTAGACAAGGCACAAAGCTGTAGCTGTCTAAAGAAATCAAGAATAGATGACTTCTTGTTACACTAGCCCCCTTTACACAGTGTAGCATGTTCCCTCCTGGAAAACATCCACTGTGATTTCTTTCTTTTCTTTTTCTCTCTCCCCTCCCCACTACCCACTCCCCCTTTTTTTTTAAGTGGGCTGTTCAATGATGTTTATGTTTCCAGGTTTTAAAGTTTCTTTTGTTTCCTCCAGCATCAATAGATATAAAATAACTAAGTCAGTCAAAGGGTGCCTTCAGATTTAAGAAACGAGGGAATATTTTTGGAAGACCACTTCTCAAAGAATGAATAATCTTCCAGACACACTGTCTGGTCTTCTTGACTTAATGCACGCTCAAATAGAAGTTTTGCCTGACTAATGAATGCTGGACTGACACCCCCCCACCCCTTCTCTCTCTGTTTTTTAATCATCAATCACATATTTCTCAAAACATTACTTCATTTTTGTTACACCTTCTGCCTTATTTTAAAATAATATTGCTGGCTGTTTATTTCAAATGAAAGGCATGGGTAACTGATGAATTAAGTGTTTATAAATCTGAGTTTTCAGATTGAAAACAACCTTTTCATAATGCAAAGGCTTTATAAGAAAAACCTGTCTTTTAGCTCTAGTTTCTTCTGGCCATATATTACTCCTAGTAAACTCTCCTACAATAACTAAATGGGTACTATATGCTGAATATAAGAAGGGCAATGTTCATCTCCAAGGAGAGCCTCAAACACGACACTCACTTCAGTGGAGCAGGACACACTCCCGAGAACAGAGTGTGGCCCACACCAGTCTCTGCTTTCTACATTTCAGACACTTTTTTCTGGCTGATCTGCATATGCAACTCCAATTAATGTTACTGGGAGTTGTATGCACACACAGATGTGCTTAGCGACCAGCATATTAAAACATCCCTTCACTCGGATGAAATTTTATAAATGAGTTTTCCCAGTGTTATTACTATAGATGCGCAATAAGGAGGAACTTGTAAATCACAGAATTGTTGCTCTAATGGTTAACCATAATTAAAAGGAAAAGAAATAGGAAGAGCAGTCAACATCTTAATGCTTTATCATTCATGTTATTCCTATAACCCTCTTGCCTGTCCTGAGGCATTCTCTTACATGCCCTTTTGCAGCATGCTCGTTTCCATATTATTTTATTTAACGTTAATCACAGCATTCATCTCTGGATTTGAGAGGAAGCTGTACAGAGCTACCATATGAGCTGCCACTCAGAACATTCAGTTTGGCATAAAATTAAAAAAGTATGCAATAAACTGGCTGAATCCATAGGGAATCCCTCAAACAGCATGGATAATGAGGGGAATCCATAACAGACATAAACAAACCCAGAAAGATGTCTGGGGCCAACATCATTATGTAAGATATATGCCCAAGATGTATGGGCATACGTTTGAATGTTCAACTTCAAACCCAGCCTGTATTAGATTGATTGAAACTCAGCATGAGGTTCAGTTAATAAACAAACCTTGCCTTTGGAAAATATTTGGGCCTGAAATCATGGATTATAGCTAGGCACCTACTACATGTGCCACTAAAATGCCTTCCTACCGTAAAGCTTTGTTAAAGCAGGATGGTAAAGAAAATTAGAAATCCATACTATCCGAGGAGCAGATACAATTTTCAGCTTAAGTGGCACAACTCTAAAGACAGTTGTTATCCACAGACTGTATTTCAGTCTATGCACCAGGGGCATATGAATAGAATTCACATTAAAAATTAGAGACCAGTTTGAATCTTTGGGCTTTGATTCACACTCCCCATGTTTTTTAAACATGTTACCCGTATTCTCATAAAGGATACAACAATAATGCTAGCAAATCTTTTTGGTAATTATTAATTTCACTGTAGAATAGCTTTTTTGCTATGCTTGGCTTGTTAAAAAAATGCATTTTGCTCACCTCAGGGTACACCATTAGCCTGCACATTTGCTCTTTTCCTTTTTTTCCAGGTTTTGTTTAAAAATTCTTCTTAAACCTGTATATTAATCACTGCTCAGAGGGTGAAAGAATTTGCAGGAGCAGCTGAAGTTCTACTTTTTTTTTTCCAAAGTAGGAACTAGTTAGTGCTGACACTTTTTACATACATTGGAAGAGGAATGAAAGAGAAATAGAGAAAGGAAAAAAAAATAGAATAGTACAGACGAGGACTGACTTGGTGGTACAACCAGATTCTAATGCATCCGTCTAAAATAACATCTTGCAAAACTGTGAGCTGCAATGACTTGCCCTAGTGACAGCCAGATCCAGACAGTAAGCTACCCTTGTCATAATTTTGGTCATCTGGTCAGGTAATAAGGGAGCAGCAGAAGGAACTCTGAAAAAACATCTCTCCAAATAGACTTCCAAAATCAGAGAAGATAAAAAGCTTCTTTTGAGCACTCTGTTCAAAGTCTTACATCTGTGTTTACCTGTAAGCCACTGTGACCGTTCTGAAGCTCTGCTTTACGGTCCAACTATATAGGTAACAACGGCACGGTATTTCAGTATATGTATTTGTAGCACCTTAGTTCTGCACTATGTCCCCGGGTGGACAATGTTTAAGCACACTGAAGAAGCCTTTGTGGAGATTTGTGTACTCACTAGCAGGAGATTACCCTTTAAAAGCATGCCCTATGGAAGTTAGAGCATAGTACAGGTCCTTATAAAGTCACACATCTTAAAAAGCAGAAACTTTCCTAGACATTTTCTTAAAGTGAAAGTGAATGTCTTTTTCTCTATATATATAAATACATGAGGGTATAGATATGCTGATATATTTTATATTATAACTACAAACCCTATATATACACTGTATACAGATCTGTGTATATACATGTGGAATGCATATTCATATTCACATATATATATTTAGAAAAAATTTCGAGTATACAAATGTGCACACAGTATATAGGTATATATGTGTAGAATATGTTTTCCAAATCTCTCACTTGGGATTTCAGCGCTCTCAGACCCAGCTGGCTATGTGAATTGCTTGCTGCACTCCTGCACAGTCACCATTTGAATTACTTTCTTGGACACATAAAACCTGCGTTTCTTTAATGCTTACTCTGGGAAGACCACCTCTATCTCTGTAAAGATGTACTTCGAGCATGACATATTTAAGAGGTTCACTGCTGAGCGAAAAAGTCAGCAAGCCAGCTGGGCTAATCACACTGGTAGAAAACTTGAGTAACAAAAAAAGAAAGTAATTTGGAAATCACTCCATCATTCACATCTACTATTGTGGGATTTCTTTCTGTCTCTTCTATTTATGAAATCATTTTTTTCTCCTTCACTTAATCTTTTCACTCATCACTTTCAGTCTCCTTGCAAAACTCCTAGCATTCACTCTCACTTCATCTTTTGGGAGAGCACTTTTGTGTAGAGAAGGTAGTTATCCAGCAGTAAATTATCTTTTCTAGGCCACTGATACCAAGAAAGTCACGCCCAAAAGTTGCCAATAAACTTCCATCATGAGGAAGTGAAGCACACTTAGTTTTCTTGGCTTCATGAAAGTCATTGTCACAAATACAAGAAAAGCTTAGACATAAAAGTAGCATTATGTCAAGGAAATGAGGACACCCACAAACAGCTATTTTTTAAGATAGACACGTGCAGCAGAAGCAAGTCAAAATTATGCTTTTCTAAAGCCCTCCTACTGCACTCAAGAATCTTCAGAGTAAACAATGCTTCTCTCCAAACTCTGTTTTGTTGGCATGTGCTTGTCTACACCGTCTTTTCAGGTAAATCGGAGTTTTCAGGATGTAATTTTCCATTTCAGTTTAGATGCATTTTTCAAAACAAGTTTTAGGTGGGGTTTTTTTTGTTGTTTTTGGGGGTTGGTTTGTTTGGTGGTGGTGTGTTTGGGTTTGGCTTGTTATTGTTGTTGTCCTCAGGCTTGGGGGGGGATTATTTGTTTGTTTAAGGTTTTTTGTTTAGGTTGTTGTTGTTGTTTGGGCTTTGTGTTTTATTTTGTTTTGTTTTTCAATGTGCAAGTCAGTCTAACTCAAAAACTGCAACAAAAGGAAATACAAGCAAGTAAGATACCAATACTCGGCTTCTGACACGTGAAGGTGAATGGGTTAAACAGGATTAATGTGAGATGTACAGACCAACTAATCTGTACATTTCTTCTGGATCACATTGGTATTGTATTTTTAAGGAAAATTAAGAGGAGAGGTGTGGTATTGTATTTTAAGGAAAACAGAGGCAGAGATTTTGCTTACTGTTAGGTCAGTGAGGTGCCTAAATGATTTAATGTCTAGACCCTGAAGTCCATGTTTTTCTAAATAAACTGGATATCTATGTGATGTTATTACTATTTAACTGCTTTATTTTGTGGCTGAATAGAGTAATACCCACCGCATTTCCAACGGTACGTGCCTCCCCGATAGCCCTGTCCCAGAGCTGGCTGGTGCCATTGGCACTGCACTATTTGCAGCTCTGTTACAGAGTGTACATCTAAGCCATCTCAGCATGCTTATTGTATTTTTTTCAGCATATGTCAACCTGATCTCGATCCTCTCTCCTGGAAGTCTGGACCGTGTTCAAATCACTCATTCGTTTTCCATACTCGCTGACTGTTTTTTGCTGTTACCAGTCGCTGCTATAACCTCTGTGCTATGCATAATAAAAATCTTTCCCATCTGAGTTGTCTGCCATGGTTACTGGAAATCTGCTGTATGCAGCATTCCCAGGAGCAGGAAAGGAAGGTACCTTTATTGGAATTGGATAAATATCGCCTTTTCTTTAAAAGGAATATCTACTCTCACTGAAACCACATCTAACAGTGACTGCTAAGCTACCCTCATCTCTCTAATCGAATTTATGTTAATTTGCATTTTGCTCTTTCTAGTGTGGACATAATAACTGAAGTACATGTTCTTCTTCACTTTTCATCCCTTGCATCAAGGAAACGAAAGCAGCTCCCTAACATTGCCCAGAATATATAGATAGGATAAAAAATATCTGATCACTGCCTACTTATGATGCTTTTTAACTGAGTTTGCATGTTAATTTATTGCATGCTTTGTTTGTAAATGTGCTTCTGAAATAAATGAAGCATTTACAAATATGATTAATCTACAGATTCAGATGCACGCAATAAAGACACAAATTACTGAGTGCCCTCGTCCTTTTACATAGAAGCTAAAATACAACTTTCAAACATGTAAGACTGCCTTACTTTATTTTTTCTTTAACTAATGTTGTTTTGAATTGAAGTTTTCAGCAATCAGGTTTTCTCTGAGTTCCTGATTCCAGTTTCATTTATACCCCTGTAACTCAGAAGCAACTGCAGCATATGTTGTAAACCAACACCAGTGTAAACACTGTGTAGATGAGGTCAAAATAAGGCTGTTATTGTATGATTTTTAAAGTGCTCATGTAGATTCATATTCTCACCCTTTAACAGATTTAGGCACATCAGCATGCATACAGTAATGCAACAAGTTGGAAATTCAAAGTACGTTTACTAGTGTATTTTATGCCTCTCACATTTTCAGTCAGACCACCCAGAGCAAAGAAAAGAAAAAGCCACAACAAAAAAAGCCCTCGCATTGTTTGCAATAATATGGAAGGAAATTGAGTGTATATTCTCTTCTTCCTGTATTTTCCAGCTAGATTAAGCTGTTGTCTTCACAATTGCCTCCCAGCTGCTGTGACTTGTGAAAACAACAGACCCTGCTCTGTTGTCTGCAGAAAGCCTGGATTGTTATGAGTAACTTTATTGCAGGCACATGAGTGTGTTAAGACTTTAAAACACGCTCAAATGTCATGTGCACACCCAGTGACGGGCAAGAATAATTATGAAAAAACAAGAATTCTATGTCTACGAAACAGTGTCAGACAAAATGGGCCATTCATTGTGTTCCTTTGGGAATGCTTCGACTCTCCAGCCAGAAAACAAAAAAGGCACTTTTTTCCTGCTGTAGGCTGAATACTTAGCTTTGCCATCTGAGCCCTAAGAAAACATGGGCCCCCTCTCTAACTACTGGCTGGCCCGCACACAGTAAAAAGTATTAATGCCCCCCTTTTTTCCAGCAGTTCCCTCTGTGTAGGCTGCGGCCAATGTAAAGTCAATGCAAAGACAAAACAGTTTGCCTAACGTTAGTAAAAAAAACATGACTCTTGTACAGTCTGAAAATCCTTCTGACACACAGAGGTTTTATTCTAAGGCATATCCTCTCTATCCTTCGGCAAGTTACCGTAGCTACTGTTAATGCTTTTAGCAGGTAATAACTGCTGCCTGCTGCTCGGCGTCAAGCTTTCTAGGAGTCTATAAACGAGCCCAACTGTGTACTATTGTTAAAAATTATTATCTAACGGCCTAATTTACTACTGTCCCTTTTCATGATTGGTCTTCCTGGTCAGAATCCCTCTGCCCCCAGAAGGATTCATACAAATGAAAAAAAAAAATACAAGGCTTAGTTTAACAACAGATCATTTCGTTACCAGTTTTTTCCTCACAGGTGGACTGGCTCCAGTCTCATCTGGACAGTGATAAATTGCAAGCAAATAAAAAGCTTTTTGTGTTATTTTTAATCATAATTTCTATGTCAGAGACCATTTGACTAACATACATTTTCAAGCTAAGGAATCACATTTCCCCATATTTTTTTTTGATCAAGCATCCAAACCAGCATATTCAGCTAAGTGTCTACACATCTTTAAAGGTGGTGATCACATCAATTCACTATTAAATGTGAGCACTGTTTTACTGAAATATAGTAGAAACAATGCACCATGGCTTGAAAAATTCTTGTATTTTGCTCATAAAAGGATGAGGATTGTTTTTTCATGAATTTGGCCCAATTTCTGAATATGGATTTGCAGGTTATTAATCAAGATATCTAGCATAGATTTTACCTTGCCATGCTCAAAGTAGGGTAGAAAATGTGAAAACAATGGAACCAAAATTCCTAAAGTGCTCTGGTGCATCTGTGTGTTCATATGGAGCAACAGAAGGAAAAATAGAAGATTAACTGTACCTCAAACAATTTTGTGGGTTGCTCTTTTCTTCACTAAACCTTCTTATTCTGTTTAGGTAACATAAGTGAATTACATCTACAGCATTAAACGGGTTTTGAAAGGATACGGTGCCTTAATGTTAGCTTCTACTCTTCTTCAGGGCACAAACTGTCCCATCTTATTTGTATAGTATATAAACAGCACCTAGCATAATAAGACACTGATCCTGACTGAGGTATCTACCAACTGTGCAAATATTAGTACTAGCAGTGTTATAATAGGAGGTCATTATGGTTAATACTGGGTCATCCCAAGATATCCCAGGGCGATGCATCAAAGACAAATCTACACAGGTAAATTGTCTGTCTGTTTCTAGAATCTAAAGGAGAAAGGTTTCAGACCACTTCTTGTCACTCCTAATAGGAGAGTACAGGGTTAGTCTCAAACATGTATTTAAATCAGAAACATACAGTACTATGAAATGAACCATCGGGCCATCCATGAATTTGTTTTAACAATCCAACAACATCACCATTTCTCATTCATCCACTTAGCTTAATTTTCCTACCATCACTTTCATTGCTGAGGTTGTCTCTATTAAGCCATTTTTTGTGCATCATTAACTTTTAACCAGGCATCGATAGCTTTATTGTTTAAATTGCGTATGACTTTATTTAACGTCAGCATTTCTTCTGGCTCCTGACATGAAGTCACATTTTATAACTAATTAAATTGATCCCTGGGAAGCAAAAGCCACTAAACGGAATTATTCGTACCCAAGTGTCAATATATTAAATCAAAGGGCTAATGAGTTGGGTCACTGCTTCTTTTATCTGAAAGCTACTGCAGAATAGAATTCATATCAAGCTCTACTTTCTGCTTTAACAATCAATTTTATTTAAACCAAAGGTAACTAATTAATAAATTTTGATACAGCTGTAAATAATACACTTAAGCCAGTTTTTAACACTTGCACACATCCTAAGGTCACTTTTTAGGTGGAAAAAATTGCTTTGTTGATATAAGCTGTTTAAAAGTGTAGTTTTTGAACTCCCATGTGTAACAAACACTACTGCTAGATCATAGGAAGCTTCTAAAATGACCTAAAAGGTGTTTTGTAAGTAAATAGTTTTGAGAACTTTTCAGTTCTCAGCCATTTCTATTATAGGCGTAAATCAAGATGAAAATTTGCCTCTTGCAACTGACAATACCGCCTAACGAAAGTGATTAAGAAATGACTAAATTTGTCATGTCAGCTTTTCCTATAGCTCTTGCAGCTGCTGAGTAATATTTTGGATGCTTTCACTATTTACATCTGGACACTACTTTTAAAATTCATCACCTAATAATTCATACCACTCACTGAATTAGTCATAGTTCAGCTTTCTTTGACAAAATGCTTGTAGGTTGTTCAAGAACGCTATCTTTACTGAAGTTGCCTTCAACTAATCTGTTTATGTCCAGATTGTTTAAAAATACATTCTGAAAATCTCTCATACCTCAAAACCACATTTTACTGCTGAGTTGTTTTGCTTAAGATCCAATCAACTTCTCATATTTTATAACCTTCGGAGAGTTCCACACAGGCCAGTGCATTTTGATGCTTACTAATATTTATAAGCTATTCATAGATTGTAATTATGCTTGAAGTCAAAGGCACTAAAAAGACAAAAATTAATTTAACAAAAAGGGGGTGTCATTGCCTTGCTTTGCTTGAGCAGGGAAACAAGGATGGGGTGAGCACACCTCCTTGTAGTAGCACTCTCAAATGACGATCTCGTGCCAACTCCTGTGAGCTTGCAAGAAGGCAGAGGGCAGAATGGAGAGTCTTGGCTGACCAAACAACTGATATTTTCATGCGGCTTGCTGTACATGTAAGGAGATCAGAAAAGAGGGTGAAATAACACCTTCATTCATTCATCCTCTTACCCACAGCAAATAGGGAACAGAAAAGGAATGTGACTGAGTCACCTCCAGCTCCCTAATCTACATCTAGGGCTGCACCCCTTACAAAAAACAAACTGTAAAATTATAAACTGGTTTAAAGGAAATACCTGAGCAACCATTGAAAGCAAGGCTGTCATTGTTCACTTCAAATTAATAGTTATTTTAACACATAACGGGGAATTAAAAATAGGATGGCAGCAATGTCCCTCTAAAACTCGGTTTTGTTGTTTTACCACTAAGATCAAATGCAACACAGGAACACCACAGATGTTTTTCAAGAAATGCGTGTTCTTGTACCCACACATCATTTGCTTTTTCAAACAGTAAATTAGGGGTTTTCGGCAGGCACAGTGGTGCCCTTATAAAACAACTTTAAATAGTCACTTTTATCCATTTATAAATGGATATGCTTTGGAGGGTCAAGTATGTGCTGTTGTTTCACACCACAAATGTTTTCTTTCACTTCCAATGGTTAAATGTCACAAGAGCGTTTGACCCCACTACAGAACATCATTCAGTATCTGGGGGAAACCACAAATATGGCTGTACCTGCAGCTGGCATGGGATCATTTAAAAATAAAAGACCATTTCAAAAGTAGGTTTTGTAACAGTGAGACATCTGCACCTACAAACGTTGATTAAATATGGACTGTCTTGATATATGTTCTGTAGTCTTTATTCGTCTTTTTTTTTTCTTTTAATGTATAAAATATTTAGAGCTATAGCAACACTGTCTCGTAGTTAAACTTCGGGAAACCATTGACTTGTCATTGAATATATGTAGATTTTTTTCTCCCATTTAGAATCCTCATGAAATATATTTATATATATATATATATATATATATACACACACACAAATGGGAAACTTCTACACAAGGATTCCTGTCTTTGCAAGAAAGAAAGAGTGACACCTTTAAAGAAAGACTTAAAACTCAACGGTGCTACAGCTCTGTCAGCCACACTTTCTTCGCAAAGCACAGAGGGCTTTTTGTGTAAAGAATGTTTCAGAACCATGTTATAAAATTATGTTGTTGTCTGAGTCCACTGCAAACAAATTTCAGACGTGATGCTGGAGATGCACTAGAAATAAATGCTCTAAGATTGACAACTACAACAAAAATCTGTCCATACGAATCCAAAAATCATGCTGTAACTGCTGGCACCAGCTACATTTAAAAGTGGTTAAAGACAGTTGTAACAAAAAAAAAAAAAGTTTGATTTAGAAAAGGTTCAAATTCTCATTGATTATAATGGCAACAACTGCCAGCAAAATGTGTGGGTGCCTGAGGGGAGGAGGGGAAGACAGCATTGTTTTCCCAAAGCAATATGGTTACCCAGTTAATGCTGTCCAACCAGTATTATAGTTAAATCATGGAGAAATCTGGTTTTTAAACTAAGCTACCTAGCAAAGATCCTGATGATATATTTGAGGTTCAATACTGCCCATGAGAAAACAAAACATGGGAATAATCTAAAATCTACCACTAAATATTTAGCATTGGCCAAATAGAATTGTTGGGAAACATATCTGTCATCACATTCAAAAATTGGTTTAGCTTATGGGTTTGGAGAGTTCTGCAAAAACAGGAAAGAATGGAAGAATGGTCCTTACTAGTGATATTTCCAAATTCTTTTACATGCTGTCTTTCAACAATGACTGCAAAATGATCTAATTAATTTATTTAAACACTGCATTTTTTTTTTTTCGTTTTAGAAATGAGCAACCTGGAACATATGATCAAGAAAGAAAGCTAATTTGTAATTGTTTAAAACCAAAATCACTCTTTTTGCATTTGTTCTCTTCGCTTTGGGGGGAAAAAAGTGTATAAATACTGGTGCCAAATAACGTACATTTTGGGTGTCAGTATCAGAAAAAATAATTCAGGATCACACGGCCATAAGGAACTCGGAGATAGACACACAAAATTCAGTTATCATACCACCAGTTGTTTTTTGGGGAGAAAAGTGGGAAGGGAGGTTTTGCAGATGTTGGATGCAAGCACACACATTAATAACCATTAAAATGGAAAAAGAATTGCTCACTAACATGTTAATGCCAATACTTTAAAAGAATTTTTCCCCTACTTTTTGCCAGTGATTTCACTGTTATGCCACTGCTATTACTATACCCCAGTGGAAAGTGATTTGTTGATATCCCTTTAGGTCATTCCAAGATGTATGAAGCCTACAGCAATTAGCTGCTCATGTTTCTGTCAGTTTTCTGGTGCTAGACCTTCTTTTTCTCCTCTTCATTTATACTAGATGCTTGCAGTTCTCTTCCTCTGAGCTACGCAGATAACAATTAAGCTGAAATGCTCAAGACCCATGTAGAATTCTTTGTACTTTAGAGTTAGCACAACAATTTCTGAAGGCATCTAATATCCTGCATTAAGACAGGCAGAGAAAATGTGGTAAGAAACACGAACTATTTATGCAAATTTGTATGATTTATCTTGGCAATTTTTTGCATATGATTTTCCCTAAATACGAGCTCTCAGTTGCCTATATATATGGATACAACTAGCCTACATGTGAATTTCCAAACTGTTGTTACATTCAAAATTGTTGATCCAAAATGCAAAAGGACAGAAAATCTTGATCGTGTCACTCCTTTGGAATCCGTACTTTAAATTCTGGATATCTATGTATTTATGTTCATCTATTATCCTTTCTCAGAAGATATAATAAAACCAGCATTTTATTCTAATTACTTAAATATGAACAAATTTTGGGGATCCACATGCTTTAGATGCAATAAAATGGAGGTGTAAATTTTTTAACCTAAACAATTTGGTACCTTATTTGCAGGTGTACTTTGGGATTAGATGTCAAAATGATTTCAATGTCACCTGAAAATAAATGGTTGGAATAAATTGTTCTTGCCATAAGTTGCTCCCTGAAAGTTGGTGGAGTAAAAACCAGGCCAGTCTGAGAAGGATCAGGACCTTAAAATATGTCAGTAAGATGCTGAAGATATTTTAACGATATTTAGAAAGCAATAATTACATTTGATTTCCACAGCAAATGGAATATACATCTTTCTGATAGCTATCTTGCGTGAAATTTATTTTCAACCATTCCACGAGTGAAAATGATAAATCAAAAGTAGACCTCTAGGAAAGTTGTAGATATAATTTCACAAAGATTTGTACAACCACTTCTTTATTTTTGTGTTGAACTACTCAAAGTGAAGCAACAACTAGCTGATCCAAAGTCCGAGATCATGCCAACCTCACATGAAAGTCACTTTGTGGACATTTAGATACATTCTAGCTAAGTCTGTAGCATGCAAATTAATCTTTCTAATGGTGAAATTGAAATAATTCCAGCAACAGATTAGTATTGCTGGCTGAAAGAATAACAGTAATAAAGTATTTCTCAAGTTCTACAGAAAATATAGAAAAGAACTTGAAAGCTTACACACACTCACTAACAGACATGATTTGGGATTTCGCTAGTGCAAACAGGCGTGCAAACAATTTTTCCAGGCCACTTTCCAAAAGCCTTTGAGAATACAGACTTAAGCAAGTATAGTTTTTCATGAAGGATACTGAACTGACAGCCTAAGAGCTGGAAAACTTAAAGGCAGGTACACAGCAAAAATACTAACGCTAGTGAAAAAAAAAAAATAAAATCATTGATGCTAAAATTCAATGAACTGGTGATATCTCATCTCTATGTTTATCTGTCTCTGTAGCATATGGGTTTTGTGCTTTGTATGAATCACAATGAAGCAGCAAATCCAAAAGTCAATAGGCAAGTTCACTATATACTTAAAAAGAATTCACAAAAATTACTCTCTTTCTGTTAACTGCTCCCATTCAAAGGCCTGAATGAACAGGCTTTATAAATACGGGGTACTCATGGAAGCCTGCACAGCCAAGTATGCCTGCAACCAGATATTTCCTATGTGAATAACTAGACAGGGAATTTTCAAAGGCTTGTAGTAAGCAGTTTCAGCAGCAAATTCTCTCAGCCCTTAGTCACATGTTCCTTACAAGGAAATCATTAGCAATCTAAAAACTCCCTTTCTTTAGTGTTTTCCAATGTATGCTCAGTGTACTGAGACACTCTGTAAGTGATATTAACCTATGCCTGAAACAGCAACCGAGTTTATACTCTCCTATAAAATACCATATACATACACTGAAGATATATTATGTACCTAGCATGTTCCCCAGCCCATATCTTCTGCGTCATTCAGCTCCTGCTTAATAAATGAATAAAGCCACATTCTAAAACATGTTAAAGTGGTCTTCTGAGCCAAGCACTCAAGACTCAGGTTATCTGCATTCAATTCCCAGCTCCACCCAGGCTTCCTGTGAGACGCTGAGCAAGTCACTTAAGTGTCTGAGTTTCTTGTCTCTGAAATAGGATAAATAAAACTTCCTTTCCATAACCCTTCTTTTTAGTCTTATCTAGCAAGACTTTTTGATTCTTTAGGGAGAGGAACATCCCTTGCTTCTCAGAAGCAATCGTGGCTGAAGAGTCTAAGGTCATTCATACCATGACAAAACCTCCAACATATTGAATGGGATTTACTCTACTCCAATACGATTCAAATAGCCTAAAACCCTCAGTTCAGCTCTATCAGTGTCTTGCAATTAATTGTGGTCAATATCTGATATTTCAAGGGGAAAAAAAAAGGAGGGGGGGGGAAGCACAGATGGGTTTTTTATTAATTCTTTTAGAAAAAGGATTATATGTTTTAAAAGGAGTTCTGCTAATTTTAGCAGTGAAATGAACTTCTGTATCCCTTATTTCCTATCCAACTGCTCATATTTTTAAGCATATTGATGAAAAATCTCAAACCTTTACTTTTTGTGTCTATGTCTTTCACTGTTACCCATTTGCTGCAAATAACCAGCAACACCAGAACTATACACTGCTAAACTGTATTTTTAACCTTGTTTTTCTGGTGATGTGTAGAAACCATGTGAATCTTTCTCTTTCTCATGGTTTATATTGTCACCAGTTATCTCTGATAAAAGCACGGTCTGATATAGTACATCTGGGCAGAGTTTATGCAGTGTGTACATATGAAAGCAGTAAGAATGCAACTAGATGTGCAGTTATACCACCCAGGATACCCAGGGTATCTAGTAGAACTAAACTGCTGGAATATGGGGCTGATTGTATAAATCATCTGTAGCTATTTTTTAAATTCAAGAAACAAATGATGTAATAAAGCTATTTTAAAATGAAAGATCATTAACAACAGATCTTTTAAGAACGTCTTCACTGCACAGGGATTTCAGTTTCTTCAATATAATACTTAATTTTTTTATTACACTTTTCATTTTCAAAATTCTCTTAAACAATGAATGAATTAAACAACGGTGCCATAACCATGTTATCCGTAACTATGTCTATGCATATTAACCTGATACTATTGCATGTGCAGAAGCAGGCTTTCTCAACAGCAAGTAAGAACTGAGGGGAGTGGAGAAAACAAAGGAAAAAGGGTAGAAAGAAGTAATAGAGAGAGGAAAGAGGATTTTTCAAAGACATCCACCATAAACAGAGGTTTGTCATGGATATGTATCTATTTCCCACCTTTGCACTCTATCTATGCCTTATGTAAATTTCTCACAATATATTACCTAAAATTCTTCTCCTATTAATTATATAATTAGTCAGAAGAAAATCATGTTCTTGTAACCATATAAGACTGGAACTACTCCCCAGTAAAACTTTCTGTCAGCATAAAGGAATGACCTATATAAATACTGTCTTTTTTATTATTCAGAACTTTCTTCATTTTTCCAGTTTTTCCCACCACCCTACTTAATATTTCTGCATGTTTTTTTGCCAAAACAAATTCAATATCTTTGATGGTATGATGTGTGTATAACCCACTTGTGATTTTTCAGTTAAAGAAGCTATCCCAAACTCAAGGGTGTTGAAACTTTTTTTCTACTGCTACTCCTTATTTTCACTTATACCCCTGTGCATTCGCATATGAATTTTAAGTACTTCTCTAAAACACCAATAATCCCTCTTTGAAGTACTGAATGGAGACCAAAAGATCAGACTTTTTCAGTCGTGACTTTTCTTTCACTACAGGAAGCACTTGAAGACCGCAATTTGACAGAAATTTCCCTTGTTTTCGAGTCCTGAATTGTTTTCTGCAGCAAAATTTACTCCAAGTAGGTTAGATTTCTTTTGGAGCTGCTATCAGGTCACAGTTCATAGATCAACCAATGACAGTTAATATCTCCACGTCAGTCCATGTTTGCTTCTGGAGTGCAAACTGTTAAAATGATGACTGACACAAGAAGTTTCATAAGTTCAATGGCAAATACAGCCCAATGGATTTGTGACTTCCAGGCATTTGACTTCACTGTCTACTGAGGTGAAAGCTCCAACTGAAGATTCTTCTGTGGTTGGGTTATGTATAAGGACTCTGCCCATTTTGAATTCTCTCGTTCAACAACAAACTGTCAAACGGCAACTCTTCATGAAGGACTCTGGAAAAAATCCTTCACCTCAATCTAACTGTCTGCTTCCACAAAGATTGCGGGAACTTAGTTTTCTTTGAAAAGTCTGTCTTCCTATCAAACTCAGCTGAAATCAACCAACAGCCTGAAAAGTTAGCGGTATATGCATTTCCACACACACAGAGTTGCATAAAGCTCATTTCCAGAAGCAATCAGGCTAACAATACAAATGTGATATCTTCCTTTTCTATTCCAATTGCAAAACTGACATCTCAAGAAAGTGGAGCTTTTTTGTTGATGTTGCTGTGTACTACAACAAGGTCTCTTCATGCTACTGACTATAATGCCACAGACAACATTTGAAACTAGAAATTTCCCAAGGAAAAAGTTTAGAGCTCCTGCAGTCTTAAACCCCACTTTCTAGTGCAGTTTGCACAATGCAACACCTCACTCCTCAAAGTGGAACATCTTCCTACTCCAGTGCTCCCTCTTCAGTCCCTCTCCTTTCTCCTCCCTGGCACTCACTCCCATGCTTGCTCTCTTGCTACCTTTGGTGTGCCCTTTTCTGTAGAACTATTTTACTCACTAAACTGAGAGTTAATTGAATCATACAGCTACTGGTCTCTTCGTTTTCTGCTGAGATGAATGGAGATTTCAGGAACTGTAGGGCTTCCTGTCATACTGAAAGATGGCTCTGATCTGTGAAGTATCAGTCCAGGAGACATGGAAAATTTAAGACATGATAACTGAGTGAGCGCTGAGTAAAACATACTTTAAGACAGGCCTTGTTTAAATATGAGGGTTAAAATGTCTTGCTGTGCCTCTGTAAGACTGAGCCTATGCTCACATGTTCCTTACACAGTCCTGCATTGAGAGTGCATGCAAATTAAGTCTGGATCCCATATCAGGAGGACACTGGGCTCTGCTCCACTCCTCTCACATCTAGGTTTTCCCTCCAAGAGAAGCCCAAGGAGCTGAGGAGGATGGAGGCCATGGCGTACACCAACACATTTCCCTCAGAAGGATAACACCACCACCAGGCTGTGGGACATGCTTGCAGTTTAGGCACATAAATGGGAGAGAAATCCTGAAACAGGACTGGAAAGCACATGACCTCAGCCAACAAAGGACAGTCTAGAACTCTTGGTCCATGAGAAGAAGCAAATAAGAGGTTTCCTCTGAGGGTTATAATACAGTTTCTAAGATCTTTCATGACATTATGCTCTTTCAAGCATCTCACAGAATGAAACAGACAGATCCCCCAGTCATTCCTCAAATATACCATACTTCTTTCCTCTAATACTTCTGGATAGGAAGTTTGTCCAGCTTCCCTAGTAGCAAGATGATTGAATGCAGGTGAGTTGTTATGGGGAACTAGACTGATGTGGTTATACAACTAGGAAGCCTTTTGCATTAGAAACAGGATTGATCATAAACGTATCAATGAACACAAGGGGAAAAAAAAAAAGTACAAACTGTCAGGAAAAGATTATAGGTCAGAGAGAAAAATTAACAATAAAGTACTTGACAAAGTGTCAGATTTGTCCAGATCCATTACACCTTCTTTCTAAGATACACAAAAATAGCTCTGTATATTTTAAAGCTAATTGTTTCTCTATGTGAATTACTTAAAAATAATTTAAAAATTATGGGTTAAATGTGGAGACTACAGATGACTCTCAAACCTTCTTACTTTCGTGATACCCTAATGAAATAAAAGCACTTCTGCTGCTGGTCAGTTGGTTAGAATACTTGCTCCCAAAGTACAGAGCAATATGAAAAGGAATAAATGAGTTGAGGTGAAACCTCTTTTCAAAAAATATAATTTAAAGTCTACATGCATCTAAACTTTAATTGTTTTAGTGGGTTTCACAAATTAGATTAGACTATTGTCAATAAGTTTATAGTATTGCCACCAGAATTTTAGAAAGCATATGTTTCACAAAACGTCCTGTGGGTGAAACGGAAAACTTGTTAACTAAGCCTCAACACTGCAAACATAACAACGGGAAGAACCTGAGGGCTACAGCAAGTGACAGATTGGCTGTCTCTTTAGAGTAAAATCTCCCAGTAAGGTCTTCCTTCAAATTGTGCAGCATATTCAAAGCAAATCACTGAAACTTCAAACAAAATTCTACCTGGTGAATTCCCCGAAAATATGTAGGGTAAAATGAAATATATCACCAGAAATGAAATCTTTTTGATTCTGTTTTCCCTGATGTATGCAGACCCTCTGCAAGCAGGAAAGAAGACAGTATTTTGGTCAGTACCCAAGGCTCTGCTTCCATGGGAAGTGTGTGCATCTCCAGAGCAAGTATTATACTTTGGTAAGCAATGTAATTTATAAATGTTTGTTTCTCATGGTTTTGCATGAGATACAAACTCAGAGTTTTGCTTCTCTGCAGTCTTTTACAGTATAAGCTCAGATCAAAACTTTTCCTGAAGTTAGGGCATTTTAACATCTCTTTCCCAAATAGCTTCTTCAAGTCCTAATATGAGAAGAGCTTAAATGGAAGTCTTTACTTCCAGAGCAAATCTAAAAAAGTTTATCAGGGCCACTAACTTTCATGAGACTTAGTGAATGGATACGTTTTAGGCTCCTTCCTATGTCTCAAATGTGGTTATCAAAATTACATAATGTGTCCAAAAACTATTCAGGTGGAACTCTGATAGACTGGCACCGCAGTTATATAAAAGTTCTTTCTGTAGGAAATCAGGTTAAAAAGTGGGTTCGGTTTTGTTTGGGTGGGGGTTTTCATTTGTTTGGGGTTTTCTTTGGTTTTGTTTTGTTTTTGTTGTTGTTGTTGGGGGAGTGGGGGTTTATGTGGTTGTGAGTTTTGTTTGTTTTTCTTTAAAACTAAATGCTATGACAAACATGGGAAACAGGTAGGTTGACAGTCTGAAATTTGAATTCATTATATCATTTTATGGAAGTAAGCTGCAAAAGAGTCATGAAACTCCCACAAGACAAAGACAGCTGTTTGTAAGTACATACAAAGATCTAAGAAGTGGGGAGGAGAAGCATAACACTGAGTCAAAGCATTCAGATAGCAAGAATGTAGAAGTGTTGATTATTCCTTCTTTCTTCAGTAGACTGATACGCTACTTTTACATGATTAACATTTCGTTCTGGTAACCAGACAACAATGCAGCAAAGGAATAAAAGTTCTTTCCTAGCTGGAAACAGTGAGCATGAGTTCATCTTCTTTTTTTCTTTTGTAAAAAAACCCACTAAGTACTGTGGAGCCATGGCTTT
The DNA here is from genome assembly GCF_037038585.1 of Patagioenas fasciata. Lineage (NCBI taxonomy): Eukaryota > Metazoa > Chordata > Aves > Columbiformes > Columbidae > Patagioenas > Patagioenas fasciata. Next base: position 13,928,684 of record NC_092524.1, read on the forward strand.
AATACTCTCCACAGCTCTTCACAAAAGCCTCAGTGAAATCTGGGTCCTGTCATAGCATGACAAGAAGATAATCTGTGTGGGACCTTCCTTTCTGATTAGGAGGTGCTTTCTCTTAATCAGATGGAAAGAAAGTCTCTTGGTGAGGAACCCCTCCTCCTCCAGAGAATGGAAACAAATCTTTAGAGAAAGGCTTAGTCAGAATCTGCATGGAATCCAGGTTAAACCATTTTCTCTGAGCCTTATAACAGTACCAAATACCCCTGCATATATGTAGCTCCTTAACTTCATCCAAAGCAGAATTTTAATCCAGGCAAGATTTCAATCTCCAATATAGGCCTTTGTAGCATTAACATCTGAATGTTCCTGGAAGCTGCAGTTCATCAAGTGTTATATACTTTGTCATCTCTAGGGAGAAAGGAAATAAATAGGTGACTCTAAGCCTTGACAGCCGTAAATCTACTATGAGGATGAAGGCAGATGTACTGTTTCTATTCTGTGGAGTTTTCCCTGATTTGCACAGAGGTATGTAGGATCTGCATCAGGTTTGTGACTTCTAGCCAATCAGAATTCCTCTATTTAGTGAAAAGTCAGAGAAGTTTATTTACTTCATAATGAATTAAAAACAAACAAACAGAAAACCCCAACAAAAAGAGAAACAAACAAAAACCTCTTAACAAAACCTAAGAAAGCTTTGTGCTCTTTCTATTACTATTATTGCCTTCTTCTGCATGAAAAAGCAAAGCCTTGAAAGGAAGTGTAGATAAACCAAGAGTCCTATGTGCTGTCCCACTAGTTCTCCATCCATTCCATTCTTCTTAGAAAGAATGAACAGATCTTTTTCATTTAAATAGTACCTCTAAAATCTTCCATTTCTCATACAGCTAGAGCACTGTCTGCTCAGGGATGATTTAAAGCATTTAAAAGTTTGCAACCAGTTTCCTTCTTAGAATTCTGCAACCTGTACTTTGGATCGGAAATACTGGAATTAGGAAAAAAAAATTCTCTAACTTTTTTTAATTACTTCTTTTTTCTAATGTAGATCAGAGAGACTAAAATCTTCACCTGAAATTTCCAAAACAGTTCTGATAACTGCAATCATTATATTGGAAATATAACAATAATTATAATAATATAAAAATACATTGCTTCTAAAGGTGGCCACCTGAAGTAAAAACTTAAAATAAGGTCACCATACAAAAATTACTCAGCAAAGAAACCATGCAAAGGACAAAACAGTCCTCACTTTACCATCCTAGCCTCAGAAAGATTAAGTCTTCTTTCCAATGCTGAATGGTTTTAGTTTTTCTGAATTTCATCCCTTTCATATTCAAAGGCTCATCTCAATCCAGAAAGCAAGCTGCTTCTACTGACATTGCTCTATAATTGCTACTGCTGTCTCAGTTTTCACAAATGCACACACACCATGTCATGATCATAGGCTACAAGCCTTGATGTCACCTGGCCAAAAGCTGCCTCCTATGCCAGTGAAGCCCTTTCAGCCCGTGACTCCACAGAGCAATGGGAGAACACTTTTTTCCACTTGTTTGGGTTCTAATTTTAAGAAGATCACTATGTTCTCGTGGAGAAGAATCAAATAGGCTGCATGTTTTACAAGAAAGTTTCCTGTTTGTTTCAGAACAGGAAATAAGCCTTAAGCCACGTAACATTTCTTAACAAAGTGGTTTGCTAATAATGACAACATTTTCAAACACTGGAGTGGCTCATCTTTCTCTGAAGGTAACAACAGTTTGGCAACAACATCCAAAGAAAATAAATGTGTTTTCCACACTTAAAAAAAAATAATAATAATTACATCACTCTGTCAAATGATTGTCCAGTTCTCCACAGAGATTGCCAACTGCCAGTAACACAGGAGTGACCCAAGCCCCACATTGGAAAAGTGGAGGAAAGTCCTACTTCTCCTATGGAGTAGCAGCATTACAGTACTTGAAAGGCACCCTACAGGTCTGCTGGATCTAAACACATATTTTAAAATGTAGTGAGCGGCTTCTAAAAAGCATACTACACTAGATCTGTAATTAAGTAAATATTAATATGCTTTTCATATGCACAACTATTTATCTGGACAATATTAATTATCATATTTATATGAATGCAGTAAGCACTGAGGATGACTCGTGAGATAAGGAAAGAGTGAGAAAGAAGTGGAAGACACTGGAGAAGCAAGCTCTCTGTACTTTTTGGGAAAAAAAAAAAAAGAAATCTTTCCATTAGCTTAAAAGATGACGACTTTCATTGCAGGCCTGAAAAAAATGAATACACATTTTATTTTTTGTCATCAAGACCTTTAAAATGGCTATTTCACAAAGAGCAATAACACCTTTGTAATTTTAATGTATGTTTATGTAAAATGAAAGTGGCAGTTCCATGTTAATAAACCTTGCTTAGGAAAAAAAAAACAAAACAGTTGCTGATCTATGGTGAGTAATTAGCCCCTTAGCATCCCCTTTCTCCAGGAATGCTTCCTCCTGAGCTGGCTCTTTTAAATAGCTGCAGTCCTGGCTGCCTTTGTTGAGCTTGGAAATTGTGCACATATGAGAGAAATTAAGCCCTCATTTAACAGGGACACATGCCTGTCAAGTCCAGAGGAACAAAGGCTGGTCCCTGGGGGCTACTCAGCTCCCTGAGGCTGCCACTCATTCTGTTAGCAATGCTTACCCTTTACAGATTGTGTATAAAACCCAATAAATCATTTCATCTGCTCTGGTTAATATACACATGAGCCTGGGACTTTCTTCAAAGTATTTTTTTTTTCTTTTGCTTGCAACTCCATTCATTTATTAAGAGGTGACCTATGTTTGCTAGAGTGTAGCCAGGTTTTTAACTTTATATAATAACATTCAGATCTGTGAAGTAAACCTGAAACACCTACTGACAGAAATAAAGACATTTGATGCTACGTCTATTTCACACAGGAAATGTTTTATTACTCTTTAATGGTCAATAATCATCAGTGTCTATTGTATAAATTACTAGTATATTCTGTTCCTCTTAAAGTTATGTCTAAAAGGTATGCATATTTTAATTGATAGTAAAACAGGATAAATAAAATGACAGATGTGTAGCTTTGCCTAGGAAGAGAGTCTTTTCTCAATTAAAATAAACAGGAAAGTAATATAACGAGGAAACCACTTGAGTTTTCAAAGTGTTATCAGAAAGATGCACCTATACTATCTTGGATGAAACCAAAAGGACTCTGATTAAAACAAAATATTAATTGCACAAAATGATAATGGAATAAACACATGCAAGACAAGGATATTCATATACAATATATCAGATACCTCCGAGTGCTCTAGGGTGAATGGGCACAATTATCCCCAAATACAAATGCACACGCAGAGCAGAGAAACATTTTAAAGTGAATTGGAAGAAACAAAAAAAGGCAAAATGAAATGCTGTCATTTCCATGTGAGCTCTTCTTGGTTTTAAAAAGAGGGCCTAATTCTGTACTTATAGTATTAGAATGATATAAGTGGAAAGAAAATGAACAACCAGCTGAGGAAATGGCACCCTGCACTGCATTCAATGAAGCAAAACTCTCACTAAGTTGAGCATGAGTTTTTCCTTATACTTGGGTGTAGGAGTAAGCCAATGAAGACAAGTAAGTGGTGTAGAATAAAAACAAATTAAAGTGCAGAGTTGTATCTTCTTTCCCCCAAATGGTGAAAGCAATATTTCAATGCCTGCTATTAACAGGGATCTTTTTTGTTTTGTCCACTCGGCAATTTTTAACTAACACATTGAAAGCATGCCACTTCTCAAGCAACAATATTACGCTTTGTATTTAAAACCACAAAATAAAGAGGGCTGACTGTTCTGACAGCTTTAATCCTGGTGATACTGGGAGCCTCAAGTAAAAAGAAACTGGTACAGCATGGAGTTTTCCCTGCTCAGCAGGCAGAGAAAAGCAGTTCTGGTTTTGATAAGTAAAACCAGATATATTCTATGGTTATATGCTAAAGCCCTGCAATTAATGGGAAACATTAACTGTCCAATGCACCACATATCAGTGGGGTCTTTGAGAAGGCCTTTTCTCCCTCTCTTGTTAAAAACTCATCTACTCTACCACACTCAGGACTTTTTTGTGTAAAGAATTGTTCATGCTCCAGGTCGCATTTATATATTAAAAAACCCCAAGCCAACTAATGATGTTATTATTAATATCTTTCACTACTATTTGTGTCAATGAAGCAATGAAAATGCCTAATAGGATCATCACCTCAAAAGGTGCTTTACAAATAGGAAGATGTGTCTCCTTGTCTGAAAGGTCTGACAGTCAAAAGAAACTACTGCAACAGGAGTTTACCCCAGTTAAAAATAGCAACCATGGTTAAAAGGCATCCAAACTGTACTCAAAGGCTACAATTCAGTGTATGTTAAAAAATAGATATTAACAAATAATTTCCTTACAAGAACAGATTTCTGTAAAGAAAACATGATACTATAATACCATGCCCCTGCAATCCCAGAAGTGGTAAAAATGCAACAGATAAGCTCTTTCTTAGGAATAAAAAACTATACAATGCAATGCACATATCTACATTGTTCTGCTTAATAGGGATCTACAGCTTCTCCTCCACTATTTATAGAATACATAAAATGCCTTTCTGAATAATTAACTGAACAAAAATCAGAAAGGTAAGAGACTAGGTCTGCTATGCAGTTGTAACAGTCAGGAATGATTCTGTAAATGAAAAGGAAGCCTTTATCAGTAAAAAGAAAAAAAAAAAAAGAAGTCACAAAAGTAGTTGCCATTCCCGAAACAGTCTGACAAAGTCAAATTTGTGCTAAGAATTGGGTCCAAATTAAAATCTCTGGTCCAAAACTCACAAAACAAAGACTTTCATTTCAACAGAAATTGGCTCATTCCTCAATACCCTTATTGGATGTGCCTGGTTTAACAGCAGATCTGTTTCTAGAGTAGGCCATGAGCAAGCATTACCCAGGCTGGTTTTTTCCCCTTTGAGCAAAAATGATCAGAAACTCTGAGCCACTTTATCCACCGACTCTTTACAGATCAAAATGCAAAACGTTGCCGTGAAAACAAGGGAGAATATGCAAAGGTGTTATATGCTATGTATGCCACTGACATAATACTTTAATAGGATATGCTGTAATTTCCTGCAATTAATATCTTAGCAGAGCTATAAAGGCTTTTTTCCAAAATTATACCATTTCGTTTACAACACTAAAATTAATGTTGTGTCAACCTTTCCATTATAAGCCTCCTTTTTCAGAGGTTTATAACTTGGCTGTAAAAATATATTCTGGCCTAAAATGTGGCATGCAAGACCTCCATTTAGAAGCAGCCATTTTGATTAAATAAAAAAACATTATTTAATGGCTGTTTCAAGCAAGTCTTTTGAATGCCCTACAACACATATGAGGGACTGCCAAGTAATCTAGGCATTCTTTGAACAAAAAATTATTTTCTCTCCACAACAAGCCACAGCTCAAAGAATGTTTCACAGCCATGCAGGTTGCTCCACTTCTGTGAGGAAAATACATGGATATGGGAACGTACAGACTTCTTCAGCAAGAGCAGTCTCTCCGCGTGCTTCTTTCTGTATGACGAGGGCTGCACTTCTGGTGAGCAGCTCGACTACAGGAGGGACTCAGACTGGCTGACATGGGTTTCACTTGAGGCAGGACACTGGGTGAGAGGAACAAACATATTTCTCTGTCTGTCTGAAGTGGATTCACTCTGGCTAAAAGGTCCATCAGAATAAGTTGACAGAAAGTCATGGTAAAAGCGATGATCAAGATTTTAGAGAACCAGCCTATGAATTCTGAAACCACAGATTTCAGGTCTGTCAAATTTCATATAAGAACTGGATCAAGTCACATAGGAAACTTCACTTAGGTGCTTGAATTAGGAACCTTGTCTAATTAACAGAAAGTAATTCACAGCACCTGGACTGCTTTATATATGGAGCCAAAAGTCCTAATTCTGTCGCTGAAATTAGACATCTAAAATTAGATGCCCCCAAATATCTATATGGTTTTTATTCTGCCTCAAAAGAGTGTTGTGAGAATAATACACTTCAGCTTATGAGACACTCAGATATGCAGTTACAGAGGAGATGAGTATCCTGAAAATATATTACCAATAAAATCCAATGAAATGGAAAAAACAAAGCTAGAAATGTGATAGTAGAGCTCTTCATACAAATCACTCATTGTCAGAGCTAAAAAAAAGTACCATGACTCCTCCTCTGAAAAAAGTTTGTTTCTCTACTCATATTATATAAATTGCTTTGCCAAATAAGGAATCTCGGTCTGTGCTTAAGCCATTAGGTATACATTGCACTATCAACTTTGTTACATGTAGCAAGTACCCACACTACTCATTCCTCTACCCAAAACAGATTTTAAACTAACTATATGTTCCTCCAACCGGTTAGTGTCTCATTTACAGAATAAAAATGACTAATACATTACTTTAAAATAAAGTTCCCTAACTCAGAAATGCCCTTCTATACTGTGGGGCGGTGATGTGTCTCAAGATGGATTTCACGCTTCACCATCAACTGTGAATTTCTTTGCTTTTATTATTTGGTGTTACAACTTTAATGTTTTTTTTAACATACTGTCATTTTGGGTGGGTGAATAAGATGAATTCAGCATTTCATAATGCGCCATTGTATACTGTTTACATCATTTATTTTCTTTTTATTGAATGATTACAAACTTCAATTTAAAATTAATAACATTTTGTGGGAGTTACTGTATGTGAATTAAGTGTGGTGATGTCAGTGCATCCCTCTGGAATTTAAAAGATATTTCACTGTGTTATATCATGTGTCGCGCAGTATATCAATTTTTATTTCCCATCCCTCAAGCATGGAATGCACACTGTGTAACTTCTTAGATTCTCAATATAGACATAATTTACCCAAGCTGTGCAAATGCCCAACTTGCTGAAGATGATATATACAAGATTTATATGAAAGACTAGTCCTTTCAAACAAGCAAAAGTCTTGCATACAACACAAGTCACTACGTTATCCAATTATTTGGGGAGAAGGGGTTCCAATGTAACAGACAAAAGGAAATAGGGTGTAAACTGCAGGCATTATCCAGGTTTTCCCTACATTAACAGTGACTTAAAATTAGATTCCAAGCAAGGCCATTCACCTTTGCTTGAGAGCTATGCTTTGACGGTTTTGCAAGTGTCTGGATTAGCTGGTTGCATAACACAGCCAAATCAGACATATTCATTCACTTTACTTTTACGTACATGCCATCAAATGTATACTAAATGTTAAACAGCATCTGGTTTGCTCATTTACCGGTTTGCACACACTACTACTTTCTTTATGTGAATTCATAACTCCTGAATGGATTCAGAGAGAAATGCACTTCTTCCTTACTGTCATGACAATAAATACATTTAAAATATGTTTTTATGCTCAAATTGATTCAGTAATACACTTGTATTCTGGAACATTCCCCCAATTACAACTAAAACACATTTTGATTCTTTAGGTCAGGATTTAGTCCATCTGGTAAATTTAAGATTTTACTGTGAGATTTCCAAAAGTACTTTACAATTTATTTGCTAAATGCTTTTGGCCTTTTTATGTGGGGCTGTACTTCATCATTTTCCTCCAAATAGCTGCTTCTGCAGACAGAGATTTTGACCTCTGATATCATCACATTCCACTCTTGCCTGTATACCTGAATATCTCCATAAATCAATTCATTTCAATACTAACATTTATTAACTATTTTCTTTATTCACTATCTCCTGATGAGTGTGTCAAATAGTGTGGAGGGTTTTTTGTTTTTTTTTTTTAGAAAAAAAAAAAAAGGCAAATCCTGATTGTTTTCCCTCTTGGCCATCACATGGTTGTCAATCATAAAAATCATCACTGCAAAAGTAACTAATTAGAAATGAAAGGTCAATATCTTAGGCAGTTTTGGTCAGTCCTGGGTTATGTTTTGATGTAACTCTGATGTATGACCTGAAAAAGATCTGGTGTGCCCAAAAGGTAGCCTGTTTTTTCCAACATCTGTTTACCTAATAAAACAAATTACGTGCCCTAAAAGCCCCACCTCATTTGTATCTTTGATATTCCAAGCACAATACTAATATTCTCAGGTCTCCCCCATATGAGGTGCTCAATTCCGCAAAGCCCATTTACATGAGCAATACTTCAATATACAAGCCATCAAATATTGGCTATGCAAGTATTACTCAAGCAAGCAAGACTTCACAGGACTGGCCCTGTCGGTAGGCTGCCACTTGCCTCAATGTCTGCTCCCAGTTATCCATTTTACTTTGCGCACATACCACTTAGGAAGGATACTGGTTTTCTATGCTGAAACAAATACTTTATTCTTTGTGCATTATTCCAAATATTGCATTATGCAGACTGACAGAGAGGGTGATGCAGACCTGTACTACCAGAGGAATAGCACCAGAGGGGTTCAGAAGGGCATAATACCTGTCAAACTAGACTAGATCAGCAAACGCTGAGACTGCCGCAGCATGTCACTCCAGGCTTAGTTGAAAGGGGCAGATCAGCAGCTGAGAGCGACCCCTGGGCAGCAGTACAGGTGGGTAGCAAAAATTTGCTTGATCCTCTACTGTTGTTCAAGAACTTGATATAATCTCCCCCTAAATTAACAGGGTTCAAATCTGAAGCCCTTCTGTAAGCAAAGGCTGTAAAACGAGTGTTTGGGCTCAACAGAATCAATGAGATTTTAGCCCCTGGCTTTGACGGGGGCACGGCTGAGAACAAGCCCTTAAGCCACTGGCAAGATTGCAACACAGCACGCCCAGAGCAACCAAGCAGCAGTTCTTGAACTGGGAAGGATGGATGCCTGTGCCTTTATTTCCAATTTTAAAACAGACGTGGGAGAGGGAAAGTGGGAGGGCAGCTACTATCATTTTCTGCACCAACATGAGCCTGAGAAACAATGACATTTACTTTGGTTTAACTGATTTCCACACATCAGATCATGTTCAGCACCCGTGTGCCAAAATCCTATTCTTCAAGTCTGTTGAAATATGACTTTCCGAAACATGTGTGCTAACATTTGGCCAACACCACCACAAGATCATTTTATTAACTTGTAGCTCATTTCATAGACTGCTGCTCATGTTGCTAACATATGCTATTCTACCATTTACTGCTCTATAATTAGAGAAGTCATATGAAAGAGATACACAAGGCTTAATTTTTGCATTAAATACAATTTCTTTAGACTCGGGTAGATGAAATAAAGCTATTTAAAATAAAATTTAAAAAACACCATATTGTGAATTAGAAAACTGCGGGAAAGCTAATTTAACTCTTAGAAGGTCACAGTAAAAATTTTTAAAAACCCACTCCTCCACCTCAAGACTGCACACAGTTTTAAGGATTGTGTCAAGAGTCAAATCCAGAACTACTTTCTCCTTTGCCAGGATAAATCTTGTTTTCAGGGGCTGAGGGCACCAGGGGCACAGCAGCTAGCAGGATCCATGCAAATGGAGGACCACGGTGCAAGAGCAGAAGCTTAGGAGGAGCACAGGAGAGGGGAACCTTTAGCACAGTGTGTCTTTTTTGCTTAGGCTACCACCATGTTATCATGCCAAAGTGTTTTTAGTACGGAAGAGACTGAACAGAGGATAGGGAGCATTGCTGGAGTATTTATTAAAGGGTAGGCTGCTGGGAGGAGGTGAGGATCCCACATTGCTGCTCTTCCCACACATCTGACAGAGAAAATTCCAAACCAATAAAGATTTGTTTTGTTGGAAAAAGGTGGCGTGTAACAGACCTTTTCCTTGGGTATTTATCAAATATGGACTTTATAACTCATTAGCAAGCCGCTATGTAACAATAAATAAAATATGAAACATTTGATCTTGATGACCAGCATATTTGTCTTTTCTCCGTTGAAGAAAACTAAGCAAGGAATGAGCTGGACAGAAGCGTGATGCCATGCCTAGAGCAGAGCCCCCCAGATTTGAAATAAGGATTTAGCAGTCAGCTATTATACAAGTTCCAGGCACAGAACAGCATTTGTCTCTTCCGTGTGCACACAACTGCATTGCAGAGGGGACTTAGAGTTTTTAATACTGAACTGCTAAAAAAAAGAAAAAAGAAAAAAGATACCAATGACAGTTGGGAGCCAATTAATGAGTGAACTGGAATTTAAGAGAAATGTATCCTTTCTATTGTAAATTAATAAACTCTAGCTATAGTTTATTAAGCCACCACAATCATTTACATTTTCTACTGCCATAATCTTGACTGCTTATAAATTACAGTAGTTTTACCTATTCTTTAATCCAGAAACATCATTATTAAAATGTTTGATGCAGGCTACAGTGCAGCTATCATTACTTGTAAAAGTTAATTAGATTAGATAAAAGAAATAATTAGATTTGCATTTTTATCCTGGTTTTAAACTTCCAAAGAAGATCACAACAGTGTGCCTGTGGGCAATTAAAAACAGCATACAGCAGTGAAATATAAAGGCAAAAAAGGTCTGTTTTTCCTGGCTAATTCATGATTGAAGATACAATTACAAAATATTTTAAGGGTTTGCTGAAGCTGGGGGCTATTCCTAGACTTCTAAGCTTTGTTTATAACTCTCGCTCTCTTTCAAGGGAGTATCTGATCTGCGTACGCTGCCAATAGATGTATCAAATTGCTTTCAATGGCTTTATTTGGTCCTGTTCAGAGCTTGCTGGAAGGGGATAAGTTTCATGATCAATAACAAAAAAAAAAGTTGGGGAGAATATTCCCTAGTGCCAGAACAGTAGCATTGCAATTGCTTTTTGCTAAATCCAGTTTACAAAGAAGCCTCAGAGAGCGGAACTGAACTGACAATAACTAGATTTCAGCTTGTGCATTTTCAGCAAGCTCACTGCAAGGAGCTTTAACCCATCTCCAAAAGGCAATAAATGAAAGGTTCAGCTATTAATATTGGAGGTCAGTTACATACTTAATGATAAAGCATATCTTTAAATCTATTTCTACTATTATTATCCTAGCAAAAAATTAATTAACCAGGTCAGGGAGGCCATGAAGGCTAATGTGGAATGTAATTATTCCTCATCTTTAGACATGTACTTCACATAAAGAGATAGTCCTTATTCAGCTCACCAGGTACCTCAATTGTCAGTAGTTAATCATGGATAAGAAGAGAGACTCATTGGTTCAGCCTCTTAAGTTTAAGTATAATTCAAATGATTCCTCTTCAAGGACGGTTTAAATAGTTGTAATGTTTATGTTACTGTTCTTTTTTTTGTTTGTTTTTTACTATCATGGTAATCATGTTCACTCTTTTTGACCGAAACAGAAAAATGCAAGAAATATGAAACTACAACAGCATAAATGTATAGATTTCAACTAGAAAAAAAAATATACTATTAGGAATAATTTCTAGTGGTTGAATTAAAACAGAATACTTATGTGAGCAGAGGAAGACAATTTTTCTATGCAATGGAAGTCATACTGATTCAAACAGAAAACGAAATGCTCTGCAATGGCATTGAACATAGTACAGAGGAATAAGGTGAAGGGAAATGGATGAAATCAGTTTGGACCAGCTATCACTGTAATACCCATCACATGTTTTTGCAGAAAGCTCAACAGCCAGTGCCCCTTTTAAAGATTTCAGACAAAACACAGGACTCACCCTAAGGAAGCCTCCCCACCAGAGGAGGGCAGCCCTCAAACTTTCATCCTTTAAATCCACAGTAGCACCACCACTCCTGCTTGAGGGAAATCCTGGAGCAACATGCTCCAAGCATCAGTGAGATCCAACCCCCTCCTTCAGCTGGATATGGTAGGGTCAAAAGTGGTCCCCACGCCTCATTCTGAAAGGATGGAATTCAGGAATGAGGCACTGAATTCTCAGGGATTTCAGGGCCTCGAGTGATTCTCGAGCTTGGAACAGTTCTAGAGATCACAGATGCAAGCCCCTTCCTCCAGTGTAGTCTGGAGTTCATGATGTACCACCAAATTCTTCCTTTAAACAGCTTTTTCCCTTACTCCTAGAAGTTTTCATTTTCACAGCACAGGCAGAGAGGTATCCTTGAAATAGTCTTGTTTTGTCCCTTCTACTTTAAGAATGAATACTTTTTATTCAACAAAAAAAAGGAAATTCCTTAAAATCTGGATCAACCTGGAGACTGATCTGTGAGCTCTTACTTGCCCTACAGTATTTTCTCAACTTTATTTACACTAAAAGCAATAATTCCTCTGCACAGCTTTGCAGAACAAAGAACTTAATTTGACACACTAGATTTCCTCCCATTTCTGTGGACTCCTCTGTAGGAGAGTGTTCATGAACATTACGAACATTTGAGCTGAAAAGTAATAATACACTACATTTATCTGAAATTTTTCATTTAAGATTCTCAAAACATTACATTTGAATTGAGGGACAGGAAACAATTTGCCAAATTTCAGATAATCAGAGGCAGAACTGAGAACAGCTCCAGATTCCTATTCCCTTTAGCCAACAGACAAAACTGCTTTCCCCAACATGCACACCCTGAAAGTAATACCACCTTCACTTAGAAAACATGAGACGATTAAGCAGAACATTTAATGACTGCAGTACTCTTGAAATACCTATGTTGTTTTCTTATACTAAGTCTGGCTAATGTCCTCTTTGCTCATAGATTGTTGACAAAGTTTTGGATGTAGAACAAGTCTTGAGTAAGGTGCTCCTGTAAATTGCCTTAAGAACAAAATAAACCAAAAATCAACAACTAAATGAAATTGGGTCTTAAAATGATTAAATAAATGAATAATATACAACACAATGTAAATATTAAATAACAAATATATGGAATTCTCAGTAAATGAACCTAGTAGGTGTCCAGGGAAAGATGTGTTTTATTTAATATGGATTATTTCCACTTTTATATGTGGTTGACAGAAATCTTGTAAGCCCCATCTGAAGTAATTTCTAATTGGTTAAATGGTTAAATAAACTGGATGCATTTATTCACAGAAATTATTATATAAGAATTAACACTCTACCTCAGAAGATGACAGTGGTACACTGTGTGTCTTGTGATGAAAACATTGCATCAGCAATGCCCCATTCCTGCATCCTGGAGAACACAGTGTACTTATTTCAAGTAGTTGTGCCATGAATAGGCCCTTGCCCAGATGGAACTGGCACCTGTGCTACTTATATTTTGTAATCTCTTCAAAAGAGGAGTGTCAGGGAAGAGTACTATTGTTTTTCCATGCATACAAAGTATAAATAAGAATCCACACCATTTTATGTAAGTAATTGCTGTTTCCTGAAAAGGGTTGCTCAAGAATGTCTTTAAACCTTCTGAATATAATCAAGAAAGTTCCAAATTCTACCAAGCCCAAAAACTAAACTGAGAATGTCAACGTTTATTAGAAAATTGTTTTTTCCCCTCAAGCCTCAGAGAGAGTGATTCACCTCATCTCGCTTCAGATGCCTACACTCTAGGCATCAGCACGCATTTCCTTTATAGTTAATGGAGAGAAACAGCCATTTTAGGGAACAATTCATCTGACATTTTAAATGTCTACTTTAGGACAAGATGAATTGCATCTAAAACTATTCACTCTGCTTCTCTCTGTTCACCATGAAAAATAATCTGGATAATTAACTGAGACAGAATTTGCACTGCAGTTTCCTCCTTTTGGTGGGATTCCACCCAGGGTCACCAGTGTGACTTTAGCATCAGTACTGAGGTTTCCTGGGAAGATGCTGGGAGGGCACGTGGGAGAACCAGCACAGCACTGAATCTCTCCTCTGCCTCTTTATCCCACCTATAGCTCTACAGGAGCTACAGGTCTCAACAAACTGCAATACTCATGATCAATTTAAGAGCAACAAACCTATTACAAATTGCATGGGCAGTTTAGCAACTAACTTCTCTCCCAGGCAACTCATGGCCAGCAAACCTGCCACAGAATTAAGAAAGAACAAATAAACAAAGAACTAGTCGGCTCACAAGCAAATGGACTACGTGAGCTGGTGTGTAGCCTAAGAAACAATCTCCTAACAAACTGGTTTTTAGAAATCAATGTATATTTGAGATGGCATCTGCCCAACATACCCAGTGCTTCATACTGGACTCTACAGTGTTCCTTGGGTGATTAGATGCCCACTACCCATCAGGCTGACAAGCTGGGAGAGGAAAGTCCTCACTGTCTCAAATACACTGATCAGATTCATGTAAATACAAATAAAGAGGCCAAACTATTAAGGAACTATGGAATAGGAGTAGCTTATATTGGCAAGAAATTTGAAACAAATACAGGGAAAGACCACCAAGAAATAATCTAGCTCACATGAACAGAACCATCATAAAAACATTTCTTTGCATATATGTCTAGGAAAGGATGGGAAAGAAAACTTGTGCAGGGTTCAGCACTGTGTAAGCATAAAATTGTGAGTAAACAAGAAAACAAACCTGCAATCTATTCTAAAATTTATGTGCAGCCTATTCAAAGACCACATTTCCCAGAGTCAGTGGAACGGTAAAGCTACTGGAAAGTATTGAGTGAACTGAAACATAAACTACCTTTGAACTTTTTACCACAGAGTAAGATACTTCCTAGTAAAACATACCCACATTTGTCAAATAGGAACAAAAATTACCTGGTCATGATTCCTCTTTCTGTGTCCTAATTTTTAAAGGAATTTAACAAATTAGAAATTCACGCAAATGACTGTTCTGTTTAGCAGACTCATCTGTTCCAGTCTTAGCTTTTACATCAAGTAAATTTTTTTTTATATGATCCTTTGTTTTCTAAAGCCAGATTTGCAAATAACACTTAGGAGAAGATGGTGTGTTTTTTCCTTTCACTATTCTTATTCCTCTCCCATCCTTTATGTACACCTAATATGAACGTGCAGTCTTCCAGTAGGCAAAGACAAAAATGGTGCTTTAAAATTCAATTGTGTCTCTCATCCCAGGTATCAATACATTTATATGTGTTAATTAAACTCCTTAAAATGTAACTGAAACTGAATTACAATATTTGCAAAAGCATTTACAAACATTCCTTTGGGATGAGGGAAGCAAAAACTTCAGTTTTTCATCCAGTAACATGGCAATTGTCTGATTAAGGAAAAAAATAATAGTAGAAGCTTACAGGAAATAATTGGCAGCACAATCATCAGTCAGACCAAAACAAAATATTTAAATCAAAGAGCGGGCCCAAGGAAACGCTTTCAAACAAAGTGAGAAGCAGTGAATGTAACACAGTCACATGTAAATAATGCCTCTACCTACATGTCAATCCCTACCCGCATATATTTGCACAAAATTAAACCAGGTTCTGAGTTCAAGTACAGATAACTGAATACCTCCAAAACACTGCCAGATCCACGAAGGTTCAGTTATGCCAAAGGGCACATGGGACACATATACCTATGGGTCTTTGTACATGAGCAGACTGGTCACAGGGACTCAGTACTGTCTCAGTGCCTGTTATCCTATTCTTTAGATGTTTGCTTCAGTTAATGGAATGGAAAACATTCATCTAACCTTCTTATAAAGCCAATTTCACCTCTGTAGAATAAGGAGTTCTATAAACAATGATTCAGAATCTGCTTTTACTTCGCACAATACAAGTCAAACTGATTGCAGATTTCAGAATTAAATGACAAGATTTAAGAAACAGTTCATAACTTTTAGAAGAAAACTGTGCTTATTAAAGAAAAGCTCTTTCCACCAAAAAGATGTTTGACAATAATTTTCTAAGACACAAGACCCTCCATAAAGAACATCTTTACTGAAGCTTGTTAGTAAAGCAGGTGGCTACTTTATTTCAGATCCTTCCCTCTCCATAAATGGAATTTAAGTATAATCAGAAGAGAGCAATAAAACACACTGACCTGAATTTGCTGCTGCAGTAGATTGATTTTGTGCTGCTGTTGCAGAAGTTGCTGCTGTTGTCTTGCAATCTGTTAGAAATAAAATTTCTATTAAGTTAAAACAGTAATAATGAAATATCAATATTTTTGAGCAAAAACAATGTTATTAGTTATTCTTTGTTATATTTTTGTTATAATTTATTTTTTTTTAAATGAAGGATGCTTTAGAAGTATCTGCATATGTGACCTAAACATTTTAAATTTAAATGCAACATAACAATCTAGTTAGCCAGTAAGAAATATGTATTTTAAGCACTTAGGCCTCAACTCTGGAAAGCACAGAAACACGGGCTTAGCTGTGTGCATGTGAATAATCTCATCACTATTCAACAAAGCATTTAAGCCTGTGGTGATCTTTGACTATGATGCATTACTGTTAGCTACAATGGGAATGAAACACATGCTTAAAATTAAGTGCTTTGCTGAATGGGATGGGATTACTCAGGTGCTTAAGGTTAAACACACATTTTCCTGCTTTGCTGAACTGAAGCCTTAGCTAGTATTTATAGATGTTCGCTATTCAGCACAAGCTCCTAGGGCAAGCTTCTCTAACTTCATTCACAATGAGCAACACATTACTTCACTTGTAAATCTCCAAGTCTTCCTTGGTAGTACACAAGGGTCTCATTCTGTGTAAAAGCAGTACCTCATGCTCAGTAACTTATCCTCAGCACAACTCTGTGAAATATGTAGATATTCTTACCCTCATTTGGTAGATTCACTAAGGGATCTGGATGGTTAAGGTTCACTAAATCCCTTCTCTAACATAGACGGAGAGAGGCAAGTGTTCAGGGCAGGGAGCACTAAGAGTCTAAGGAGACAGAATCTGCCCCAGACATACCCTCACCCCTCTCACCATGACTGCCACAAACCATTCCAAACCAGCATGCAAGAGCAGAAGGGAAAGAGGATCCTGCCCTCAGACCGCCGAGCTGCTCCCTGCAATGGTAACACGGAGCTGGGGAACAACTGGACTTCTGCTTTAGGATCATAGAATCGCTTTGGTTGGAAAAGACCTTAAGATCACTGAGTCCAACTGTGCAGCAGACTGGAACAAGGACAAGATTTGTGTTTCCAGGAAACCTCAGTCTCAGCACTTCTGCTACCTTCATTTCTTAAATATAATTTCCCCTCCTATAAATATTTATCTAGAGCAGAGGAACCACATAAAACAGCAAGAAGATGGTGACAAGAGGTAGTTTGGTCATTCAAATCCACTGCTTCAGTTTTGGCAAAAACCCTCCTGGTCTCTTTCCCCACTATCTTCTGAGCATGCTTACTCTTTCTGTTATAAACAGAGAAAGCTAAGTAAAATGTTTTAATGATAAAAAAATTACAGAACTGTAGCAAGGTTGATTTGGAAATAAACAATCACATAGTTTTACTGCAAACTGTTCCGATTAACTCCTAAGGAATCCGCAGTTACATATTAACAGCACACACAGAGATAAAGTCTGTCATTTCTTTCATCTCTCACTTTGTCACCTGGAAATAGCTCTGCCATTTTTTCATGGCTAGAGTTAAAATTCACTTCTGTATGGGAGACAAAATTCATACATAGTTAAAAAGTCTTGCATATGACCTCAAAGAGACAAATTGAGGTCTATGTGACTCTTGGGCTGGATCAAGGTAAATTGCCACACAGAAGAGGAATCAAGCAACTATCATAGCCTACTACTCCATTTATAAGCCTGACGTTCAAATATTTCTGGGTATATCTCCCAGTAAAGTCAATAAAACTATGGTAAATGAAGACTGAAGAAGCAGGCTCTGGACTGCTAGTGAAAAAGGTACTTCAAACAGCCAGCAGCATGCGTGCCCAGGTAACCCTGGGACAGCTCCCAGCTCCTCAGGTCATTTCTTGTCATATCAGTGGTCAGCAGCAGTGTCTATGCTTGGAAAAGCAACTCTAATGGTAACTGTCCTACAGAGAATAGTTTAAAACCTGTGTGAGTGCTTGAGTTACTGTTTCTAATGAGTAACACACCAATTGTGCTATTCCATCTTACAAGTGTAGTGCTTGTCACTAAATATAAGATCTGTCGGGTTTATGTCTATGTTGTCCCTCCTGCCAAAATCCCAGTGAAGGTAACAGAAAGATTATCATGATAGTCAGCTTCAGAAAAAAAATATCTGTAATTTCGCATCAAAATCAGATGCTGCATGGAGCTGCGTCATGGGTCATAGAATTATAGAATCATAGAATAGTTCAAGTTGGAAAGGACCTTCAAAGGTCATCTAGTCCAACCCCGCTGCAATGAGCAGGGACATCTCCAACCACAGCAGGTTGCTCAGAGCCCCATCCAGCCTGACCTTGAATGTTTCCAAGGATGGGGCATCTACCACGTCTCTGGGCAATCTCTTCTAGTATTTTACCACCCTCAAAATACTTAATTCTTTCTGAGTGCTTCATCTTTTTTCACAGACACACAGTCTCTTATGTCCAGAATTGTTTGGAGCTGCTGGTGACCTGGCTGCTACCTAACTTGGTAAGCTATAGCCAAGGCAAGGACGAGACCTTTTTGTGTATGTGCAAAGGCACTGATTTGCCAGAGTTCAGACTGTCCGTGAACAGTTTTTAGTACCTCTATGGACAATATAGCACCATTTGAATAGGCATTTCCTGATGAAAAACAGAAATACACCAGGAAGCATCTAATGTCAATGGTTCCTTAGATGGAACAGTACTGTGATAGAAAATGTATCCAATACCCTGCAACGCAATTACCATAGCATAGTCTTGATGTATAGGCTTGACACAGTAAAGTAGGGTGCACAAGCACCATGTGGCTCAAATTCTGAATTTTATTTGCCTATCGGTTGAGCTACATGCTCGCTTCATTGAGCATGACAACCTAGTTTTAAGTGTCATTTAATTTTCATTTTGAAATATAATTACAAAGTGTTCACTGTAAGATATCACTCGTCTGCAAATGTGTCAAGATTAATTTGTGCTAGCTTATTCACAAGTGTCAATAGTTAATTACTGTGTCATCTCTGGATGGCTAAATGACATTCTAACTTCTGATTTTTTACAGTGTTCCTTTATGTTATTTTCCATTAGAGGATGAGTCCATATCCCTACATGTGGGCAAATACTCAAGCACATAAAATACCAGACGTCACAACTCATTAAAATCAACAGAGCATATATTGCTGTATATATCCTATAAAATACGTTTAACTGAAAAGATAATTCTAGTAATAATGTCAGATTCCTAAAAACCACTCATTAATTTGGATCTCTCTGATCTAATGCCTAGGGGACTAGTGTATGGGATCACTGTTGTTACACTTTTGTACAATGACAAAAGTACAGCTCTTCGGACAACTGCACCTTTACAGAAATTTAAAACAAAAAAATCAGACCTTACTCTTAGAAGGTATTTGAAGGTTTGAGGCTGCTTAAGGTTTCTGGTTCAATTATTTTCTTTCCAAAAAGGTGAAGAGTTAAATAATGGCCATAGTCTGGCTTATTTGTAACTCCCAAAATCACATTTCAGGGAAAGAAACAAGAACTGTGAAAGCTATTAAATGCCATTGATTGTAGGAAATAAATGGTTTGTATTTTTTTCTCAGGATCCGAGAAGCTTTCCTCTTTCTGGAAACAGATGTAATTTCTGAAGATATTTAAGCTCTTTTATCAAAAGAAAAAAGATGAAAGGAAACACCAAGCAGGACAGTGTTTATGATAAGCATTCTGCATGAAACATTTTCACAGGTTTCTTTCTTGGAGCCTCACCTGTTCTTGCTGTTGGCGAGCAAGGTCCATTTGCTGCCGTTGCTTTTCAATTTGTGAGGCTGCCAGCTTTTTCTGTTCATCGTGGGCAGCCAGGAGCTGCTCCCGTAAGCTGATCAGCTGGGTGATCATAGTAGAGAGCTGTCGCTCTTTTTCTGCCAGGCTTTCTGGTGTACCTAAATGTGCAGGAAAGATGTACTGTAAATATGAGACAGACAATAGTTACCAAGCAATATTCAAAATGAAAATGGCTGAATCACCAACATGTTTATTTCAAGTGGCAGCTTGAATATGTATTTTACTAAGAGACCCCAAAAGAATCTAGCACATAGCTTTGCTGTGCTCTAAGCAGTGGAGAATATAATAAAACTTGGAACAGAAAAGATATAGACCATTTCTTTTTTTCTGACAGGAGTAATTAACAATGCACTGGTTACAGATCCCTATAACTTTTCCATCTAAATCTGCCAAGTGTGATAAATACATTCACAGTTTATTAGACATAATTTTCCCTCACTGTATATATTTTGTTGTTTTTTTCACCCAAGTATGTAAAAATGCTAAAAAAAAAAAAAAAAAAGCTGTTCAGTGGAAGAAGCAATTTAATAGTTTATTGATCATTTCTCTAAAATACCCATATATCTGGTAGGTCACTTGGGTAAATGTAATCTTTGGTTATGGAATACATATTAAAAATGTGCTCTACTTGTCCCTAAGAGAAATGGCTAACCTGAGAAAATGGCTTAAAAATTTTCATTTAACTTTCAAAGTTTACCCTACAGAGGGTACTTAATTAATATGAAACTACGGTACATTTATTCTTTGCCCTAATGATGCTTAATGGCCTGTTTATAGGAAAATTGCATGGGTCTCCTAAGTAGAGACTACAGGGTCCTTTTGCAAATCTATGCAAAAATATCCCATCCTACGTATGAACATATTACTCTGACACAAACAGCAATGTCAGCTCCAAATTTGAGCCATACACTGCATTTCCTTGTGTGAGCACCTCAGACCCACAGCTCTATAAGAGGTAATATAATTAGAGTAGGGTAGCAGTTCAGGAATATTGGAAGAGCATCTGAAAGTGGTTTACAGTTGCGAGTCAGATAAATGAAGCAATTTTATGTTGTACTGGAAAACTGAGAGAGAAGAAGCGAACCAAATCAAGAACTAGTCAGGTCTGTAATCTGTCACAATGATATGAGAAGTTGCATGAAAGAGAGGATATTCACATCTTTCCTCCATTCACAATAGAAGACTGATAAAGAAGCCACAGGACTTTTGAAGAGGAAGAAAATGTGTGAGGAACAGGACCTGGGAGGGAATGGAGAAACTGTCACCAAAATTATGACTCCACCTTCTTCCCAGAAATAAGATGGATATCTTCTAGGGAAGAGAAGAAAGAGGTTGACAGGTTTCATAAGGAGAGAGAAGACAAAACTGACTCCTGCCAAGCTGGCCTCAAACCCAAGATGCTCTGCTACTTACATAGTGCTATGACGTGACAAATACTATTCTTAAACAGAATTTCATTTGCAAAAGCAGCACACAAGAAAAACTCTGTCTACAGTTGCATTCTAGGGAATAAGAAACTGCCTGGCTTAAGTCATGCACTCTTAACAATGCAAGCTCCCAAATACAAGGGGTACGTGGTTTTTTGTACATTTCTTAATTGCATTTAATAAGAAAAAGAGCTGAAAATATTCACTTTCTTAGCCACTATTAACAATCTCAGTTTTAAAAGAGTCTGCAACAAACTGATCTTTCAGTACCCTGTAGTACCAAATCTTAATTCAGTATATATGTGACACAGGTCTCCAGACAAGGAAGAATGAGTAACTCTTGTTGTAGTAGAAATTTTAGAAATGGTTATCAGTGTTCTTAGTCACAAGAAGCATGGTGGATGCATGAAGTTAAAAGCTGAAGGACACTCTACTGTTCAAACTAACCCACTGTAAAACTTTAGTGTGATATGCACGACTGAAGCAATAAAAGAATTCTGTGCAAAAAACTGTTTTAAAACAACAACAAAAATTTTTGAAAGTAAGCTTAGGTGGGTATGTAGCCATGAAAATGTCTGCACTGCCTTGCCAGGATCCATTAGCTTGTACTGAGCTCCACACTGTTGACAGCAGTTCAATTATCTGCAGCTTCAGGATAGACTTAAGCTAACCCTCTTAAACTGTATTATTCAGTCTTGAAGATTTTGCACCATGAATCAAACGTTATTTAGGTGCTTTTGAATACATTATCGTATACTGAAATTCATTCTCATGGAGGAAAGACTCTTCTGCCAAAGAAAATCTCCCTTGCCCATCATGACTAAAAGAGATCAACCACTCCACCTATTTTAGAAAGGCAATGGGAAGAAACCTGCTGCCTCAAACGATACCGACTGCCATGCACGGCCACCTGGGAAACCACAGCTTGAGACCTGTGCATCTGTTAGGCAGCTTTGGCATTGTAACGTGGGCCTCTGATCTTACAGTCATAAAATATTTTACACACCCAAAGCAGATATTAATCTCCTATTCCATTCCCACATTATTCTGTATACTTTGTACTTGCTTCATAATGTGAGTAGAAAGCTACGACAAAAAGTGTCTGCTAAAGCCACAAAATTTGATTGTTTTGCTATGATTAGTTAGAACCATTTGATAAGGTTGCAGCAAATTTATAAGGTCATTTCTTCTTCTTCTACAGAATAGCAGGAAGAAGTAACTGTTCTTATTCAGGAATTCAAATTCATAGTAATTGTTTTTCTTTCCTTCCCCCCACCCCCAGAGAAGCACATCTGAAACGAATGACCCCATTTAAAGTACTCTACCCTTTAATTTGTACTACGCTATGTAATCCAACAACAGAATAGAACTGATGACCACAAAATGTACAGTGTGCTCCTGGAGAATAAGGAGACCTCCATGAAGCTGCAAGACACCTAACTGAACACTGCTCAAGACAAGAAAAAGCACAAATGCAGAATGCTGTTGTACGAACAGCGTGAGGGAGAGGTATAATTTAATTTTAGAGTGGAAAATCCCAACCATTATTTCACAGTTTAAATATCAATAAAACCCAACTTGCTCAGAATGCAGACCAGATTGAGCTGATCGAGTTGGGCCAAGAGAGGTCATCAGTAGCTGTGTGCCGTCATCATCTGTTTTACATCCACTTACTGCAGCAAGCAATGAGATTCCTAAACTCATTACCAGTAAATAAACCTCTTCTGCTGACTACAAATGTCTATAAATAAAATAAAAAATATAGCTATCTGTAAAATGTATTTGCCATAAATACAGATAAAACAAAAAAGCTCTGTAAAAAATATACAGTATATATGCCAGCATCCATAAAATATTATATATCACAGCTCACTTTCTGCTCTAATCCTATTCTCTTACTCCGAAGACAGCAGTGCATTTTTTTTTTTCCATGGGGTCTTCCTTATCCCCAAAACACATCTGTCTTGAGTTTCTCTCAGATTTGTCAGGTGGATCAGTGCTCCCCAGGGCCTGCTCCATCTGAAGTATTTTAATTTGACTAAACACCTGATTTATTTTATCTCTCCGATGAGAAAGGCAGTTTGTCTTAATAGAGCCTGTCAGCCTACAGTCCCATTCACAGCAATTTACAGGCAGCCAGGGATGCTGGAAAAGAAGAGTGCTGTGATTCTGTATTTTATCCTCCTCCAGAAAGCACCTAAAAGCAGCTATTCAGTGCTACTGCATGTGGCATTTTAGAACTGAATTAGCTTTTTATTCAAGTAACTACACTTGTTGTGAATAGCTTATCTGTAAAATTGCTACATTCACTACTGATTTTATTAACCTTTGGCTCTATCACAAAATGGTCTTCAGTTAGGAAAGACCTTTAAAATTGACACATTTTTCTTAGGGGCCTTTATTTCAGTGACTTCAGATATAGTGAATTTGATCCATTAACTCCCTTTACCAGCAGTATTTTAAATTTTGAGTGTTGGTGGGAAGTCGATAGTGTTTAAGAACTTCTTTTTAAAATTAAAATATAACAGTAAGTCTCATCAAAAGTTCAGAAAAAATACTCTTTTTTTTAATAGTTCTTTGATTATATATTCCTGCCTTTGTGATTACAATCATAAGCTGAAAAATCATTTCATTGTAGCAATATCTTAGTTTTTCCCTGTGTGCTTATTGTTTTACCTTTTTTTTTTTTTTTTTTTGTATGGGTTTGAGCACAAATTGAGATAAAATGGTCAGATTGAACAGAACTAAGGCATCAAAGAGAACTTTTGAGAAATTCTGGTCATAGGTCAATCTAACGAGGAGTGATAAAATAAAAAGTAGCTATAAATCTGCTGAAAAAGAGGGAAGAGTTCAACTTGTGGTCTAAAATTACATTTAGAAAGAATTCTGCTTGTAGCAAAACCCTTTCTTTTGAAATCCATCACAATACTACATAAATTCTGGTACACAAAGTAATGGAAAGATCATCATTAATCTTCTCATGCATTTAATAAAAATCATAAACATAATTTTGTATTTTATCTACCTAGAATTCTTTAAGCATTGAAAAAAAAAATTATAACTATAGCTTCTATATCAACCTTTGGTTTACCACCTTACAAAACTTCTATTACCTCTTACTACATATTCAATCTATATACAGATGTAGCTGCATGTCAACAAATACAGGAGGGTTTTCAATGTTAAATTCAGAACTGTCCTTGTGGCAAGTTGTCATGAGATAGAGGCAGAGTAATAACTGCTGGTAAGGGAAAAAAAAGGTGAAGGAATAACAAAAAATAGACTCCTAGACTTACATAGTATAATTTAAACTAATCTCTTTGACACTCATCAAAGAAAACAAGATGAAACCATGTATTCTATCAAGTGAATAAAAGACAAAATACTGGAGTCATAAATAAGCAAAATTTATAGGAATGATCCAAAGCTTGATGAAGTTGGATTCTTAGCTGCAACACAGAATTACTGTGGGTTCTTGAATGTGCTTGCCTTAGTTTCCCAATATGTACACAGAGTAAAATGCTACCAGTCAGAGGGTTTTATGCTTGGTTAGTTAATTCTTCTGAAGTGCTTTGAGATCTTTGCACGGAATCTCTACACAGCTGCAAAGTATTATTGGTTCTCTTGAATTCTGTGATTAGTGAAAGCATGACAAATATCATCCGTGTTTATGCACTGCATCTAAACTAACTTTTGCCCCATATACTTACAGGAAATACAAATTAATAAATCACAAATGATTACTCCTGTTATGTTTTCAGAATAAACACATAGTGTGACTTCTATGAAATCAAGAGACTGTAATACAAGAAAGAATTGTGGACTTTGCCAGAAACTAAGAGGGGCTTTAAATCACATAACTGCAGTTCCAAAGTATCATCAACCAAAGCAACTAAACCAACAATCAAAACTTATTTTGAATAATGTTAGGCAATTTCAGCATTTAATTTCTTTTTTTTAAAAAAAAAATAAAAAAAAGAGCTTTTATGAATCAATTCCTCTGATAGTTTTGTTGTTTTGGTTTGTTTTGTTTTTTTTTTTTTAATGGACATTGTTTGAAAAGAAAGCAAAAAACACAATGCTAGACATAAAAGAAAGTGTATTTGATCTTAGCTGCCCAGAGATAACCTGGTTAAACCATTCTGTCTAACACGGCAGTCTGCAGCACACATCAGATAGGCTGTGATGTCTCTACTTCACAGGCTCTGTCCAGCATTTAGCATTTACCCTTTTTTGATTGGGTCACCTTTTAAATGCCACAAAATAGGGCAGCAAAAGTCAACAAAAATAAACAGGGAAAACAGAAGAAAGTAACAATCTAATGGAAGGGCTTCGGAGATAAAAGTCACTTTGTGAGGGCTGCCTGACTAAGGAGCCCCCTTGCCATTGCAATAGCATCTAATTTGAGTTCTAACTCCAACAGCAGTTTAAAAAGCTTTCCACTCTAAAGGGCCCCAAGTGCATCATAAAGATAAAGCATTTCAGTAGAAAAAAGCCACAAAGACCTCTATTATCTTGTCAGTCTTTGGTTACAACAGCTGAACCAATATGACTAAGTTCTGAATGACTATTTTTCCCCCCTTCTTTTTATAACACTTGAATACTGAAATTTCTTTATTTCATGATCAGTTAGCAATTGTTGATGTTCCCATATGCTACTGTCCAGTCCTTAGTCAATAAAAAGTTTTATAAATGCTTCCATTGTGCTTTGTAGCATCCCAGTGCAGAAGGCAGCACAGCAAACATGTCCAGCATGCAAACCACACTGGACAGCTTCTCTTGTGAAGGTGTTAGAACCCCCCCTCCTTATGTCTCAAAATGATTCTGAGTTTTAAGCTTGGAGCAAGCAAAAAATAGTACCTTAGATCCATAAACACTAACAGGAATTAATATCAGGAATTACTGAAAACATTCTGTAGAGCAAAATCTGTTAGATTTAAAAAAAAAAAAAAATAAGGCTTAAGTTAGCTATGCTTAGAAGGATGAAAATGCTTTACTGACAATCTGCAGGATTCATCCTTGTTTCACATATACTAAACCTTGGATGCTTAAGCAATTTCTTAGGTGGGAACAATTTTAAACGAACATGATTTGGAGGAGAGTTTTAATACAATCCTAAACTTATCACAGGACGGACTGTCTTTCCTAGACTAGCCATAGAATTGCAGGTAGCAGAGTGGAAATGAAATTACCTGAGTAAGGCCCTTCGTTTCCCATGTCAGTATGGCCGCAGCCAGGTGAGGGAGAGGGCAGACAGCTGGGACTGCAGGCCTCACTGCACCTCCCTCACCACAGCCACTGCGTTGGCTCTGTGCTGCTGGCATGTCCCACAGCAATCATCAGGGCCCTGCACCCTCCATCCTTTAGTTTGGATCATACCGAGGCTTTCATCCCATCCACACATATGGGGAGACAGTACACGTGCTGGGCTAGAGACAGGAGCCTGTGGGCCTAATTGCCCTCACAGGTCTGTCCTTTATCATTGCATCTCTGAGTGCTCAGGATCAACTGTGCCCTATTCAATCATTTAGTGTCACACTCGTTTTTTCCCTTCTCAAAAGAATTGGAAGGATTTATCCTTTCCTCAGACTTCACAAATCATAGAAAATTTTATTCTGCATTACAAACAAATTTAGTCACAGGAATGTATATAGTAATCCAGCTGATTATTTCCCCTAAAGATTTGTCATTATGGGATGGCAACTGAGGCAGACTTACCTGCCTTAGCATTTCCCAGCAAATGCTTGGATCTCAGATTTGCTCCTGCAAATAGCCACCTCTTCTGAGATAATGTTTCTTTCATGGTCCTTAGCATTTTTTTTATCTCATGTATTTGCTGGACTTTTTGTTCTTTCCTTGTTTCTTAGGAATTCTCAAGTGTTTCCTGAGGAATATCTTACATTCAGAGGTTTTCTTCCTTGACTGTTTTTCACAACAGTTCTAATCAAAGTAAATCAATACATTTAAAAGGAAGGACACTGCACTGACCCGAACAACATAAACTATTCACAAGTTACTGCCAAACATCTCCAAAATTGTCAAAGTGATCTGCCAGGCAAAGGATTGGATTGAGTCCCTGGTCAGCTCATGGAGCAGCACAATGATACGTCGCCCCATTTTTAGGGATATGGTGAATCCACAGTTGAGTCCTAAAATGTAATCCATGTCAGGAATGTAGGAAAGAATGTGATGTTAGCCAGAGCTTCAGCCTCCCCCTCCTCCAAACCCGCGCTCAGCAAAAACCAGAATTCCAACAAATCTCTTGGACTCTTTATTTTCTTTAACACACATGAAAAGAAGAACTGTATCTGACACAAGCCTTGGAGGACTTTATGTGTAGAGATTATATTATTATCACTTACATAAAATTCTACTTTGGGATCGTTTGCTTTATACATAGATATATATATATAAATTTTAAAAATATTTGTAACCTTACCTTCTAAATAATACTAGAAGTACATATTAGGTGTTAATTCATGCATGTGCATGTGGAAGAAAGAAGATGACAATTTTTTAGTCAATTATTCCTAGGGTTTTTCAGCAGTCAGTACAGATTCATTTACTAATGCTTTAGTGCTTCCAGTGGGTTTAGAAATGTTTCATATATACTCAATACGAGCTGTTCAGACTCTATGTGTGAGAAATGTGATAAATCTGGGTATAGACAGGGAAATACATTGCCACTAAAATCTCACAGCCAACCTGTTCTTGCTGAATTAGAATATAATGATATAGCAGAGGCCACAGGCTATGAGTAATCTGTACAGTGATACAAACACTAAAATATGATGTAAAGAGAAAAGGAAGATGAGTAGTTTCAGACTGTTAACTAAGAAGAATGTATGACAGGGCATAGCACACCAAAATAAAATTAACATGGTGGTGTTACAGAGAAAGCAAAATTTGTGTTATTAAAAATTACAAACAAGAGAGGAGGAAAGATGGTCTGTCCATTTAAGGTACTTACTCTGGACTTGAGAGAGCTGAAAAAATATCCTGACCTGCAGTTTCAGTTTTTCCCATTTAAATACAATGACAGTACTTCCCTACCTTGGAGAGGTGGAACATGAGGAGGATGTTACTCTGAGCACAGGAATAATAAAGATTCCAAACTGTATTTGTAGGCCATACAACAGAAGGAAATGGCATACTAAAATATAAAAAATCCAAAGGATAAAGCAGGTATCGAATGTGAAAAGAGTTGACAAGCAGAAAAAAAAAAAAAAATCTAACCATCATGTAATTATATAACAGTTCATCTTCTGTAAAAAACTACACTGAGATGCCAGAAACTGCCAGAAATACTTAAATGTAACAGCAAGAACAAACTTTCAGGAACCTTTTCTGTACAAACATCACCACACAGATCATGTTTACCAGCTTGTTGTTTTTTTTTTTTTTCTTTTTGTGGATGTTAATATCTTACGTTAAAATGGCACGAGACTGCTTCACCTTTTCGTATCAAAGAACACACACTAAGCATAAAAACCAATAGCAAGCCAAGGTTATGTCTTCCTCAAGGGGAAGATAAAATAATTTTTAAAAAATGTCTGAAAGTTAAATTCTGTAACTTTTCTCATTTACAAAGGCTGTACAACTAATTCCAACCCAATTGTCCCATAATGCTTTCAGTTCTCACATAATAAAACAGGGAATTCTCCTAGGGCAATGGAGAGAACTGAAGTTTTTCCTTCTAAGACAGGACAAAAGCACTAAATACCAGAAAAAATCAAGTCCCTCAATAACAACGATGTTCCCAGTGCTGGTAGCTTCTTCATTACACTTTAACTCAACACCTCAGCAGGCCTAATTCTCACTTTGCAGTATTTACACATGCAAGTAGATCCAGAAACTTCAGTAGAAATAGCCTTTATTTACAACAGTGTGAGAAGTGATGTGCATGTTCCCATAAACACTAAGTGAAGCCAGTTGTTCGCTTTCCCTATTATTTTATCTCTGAACCTGAGTCAAAACACACAGATTCTTTCACCAGTTTTGGCTGAATTTTGTAATTCTCAGTGGACCCATAGCGGACACATCAAAGAGAAATACAAAATATCTTATCATTGAACATTATAAAATAATGTTCTTAATGACATTGTATCTCTCTGTATCTACCTCTGCTAGGCATGCAAAATGTTAGTAAAGAAGCCTACATACACACATATTCTATAGCACAATCCCAGTTTTAGCTCTGAGACTGCTTTGTCCCAACAGCATCATTTGATGTACAAAACTGTACATAGTATTAGAAATTTTAAATGCACTTTCTTATTCAATTCTTACCTCTCTCCATGAGCAGCTTATGGCTTAATGTGAAACTACAGATATGAAACTGAGACTGAGCTGCTTACACAGAGAAATACTGCCCCACATTTCACACTAGCTAAACATTTTGCTTTCTGAATAATTCTTTCAATTTTTTTTTCTCTTCTGATTCATAGAATTTACTGACTGGGGTGCTGCTGCATAGCAGTGTCACAATATCTTAATTTAGTTAAATAATAGTTTAGATATTTGAAATCAATGGAAAATCCCTACCCTTCATTTCCAGAAAATAAGAAAAATATTTTTGTTGTAGATGAACATTTGCACCCATGCCTTGATATGGAGGAATAAATGGTCAGACATATGAATGACGAGCCATTGCTAATATTCATATAAAACATTGCAGTAAAAGGTGTAAGATACTTTGTTGCAACTTTCTGGTTTAGATGTTAAATGATATTTTGTTTTGCTTGTATACAATCACCGGTAGCATCTTCTCTGGAATTACAATGTTGAGAGTCACGACTGAGAGTCTGGAGCAAGCAGGATCTTATCAACTAACATGAAGAGATTAGGAATCTGCTGGAGAAAAACATGTAAATGGGGAATTCAGGACTGATTTTGAAATTGCTCCGTTTCATTGATTGTTCTTTCATAACAGCGTACAGCTGGATAAAAATCGTTTTGTTTCCATTTTAACTTTAACAAGTGATTTCTGCATACTATGATACTCTTCAAAATGAATCTTATTTTTTTATTTTGTAAACATGACACAATTCCAAGTGATCTGTACAATTTTTCATTATTTTTAAACTAGTATTTCTTCCTGTTGCGGTGCAAGTGCGAAAAAGCACTTGTTTGGAAGGAAAAGCTCTCCAATTAAAAACTGTATCATCAATCACAAGGATGAACTGAATATCTGTTCTATCTAATCTTATTCTGGAAAGAGAATTGTATATGTACATGCATAAAAATGACTGGAAGGAAGCTGAGTTTAGAGGAAGTTAGTTTAATATCTTATTTGATGAGTATAGCTTGTATGAAAGCGATGACATTAATTTCCCTGTAAAACAAGACTTAGAGTTACTTGTGATTTTGTTAGCTGATATTTTTCCTTCATAAAGAAGTTCATGACGTAAAAGAAGCTTTTGCTTTTTTGTGCTGTCTTCTCACATTGTCTAAACTACAGATTATTAATGAAAGATTAAAAATAATCATTTGTTTTAGTTAAGTTTTCCATTTTAAAAAGCAAGCTACAGAAAAGGAGATTTTTAATATTCTTTTTTTCTGCTTTTTGTTACAGTATTTGCAGAAATAACATGAGTCTTCTCTGTAAATACTGGGGAATACCTTGCACTGTAATGTCTATAAATACATACATGGGGTGATGGTGAGACGTGAAGTCCGTCTAACTTGTATATGTACTCCAGCAGCCGGACATGTACAAAACAGGTGAAAAAATATATAAACACTGTATCTTCTCCTGTGGGGTGAGGAGGATGATGTGCTGCCTTATATTGAACATCAGCATCTATGTGCTAAGAAGGTCTATGTGAACAAGGACAGGAATTAATACTTATATCTATGGGTGCAAGAAGGGAAGAGATCCTTTCCATAGGGGCCACTGCAGCTTTTTCATCAAAAGGCTAATTGAATTACATATTAAGATTCAATTATTGGAGTTCATTTGTCTCAAAGCTAACACTGAGGAATCCACTCCAAGACACTCTAGGAATCTTGCCTCTTTCCCTATACTCAAAATTGTAACCCAAATGCATTTCTTCTGCTGCATCCAGAATACACAATATACACAAGAGAGGAGACATGCCCTTGTGAAACATGCTCTGACTTACGATGTCTTGCAGTTACTTTTTATATCTTGTTAAATAAGTTACTTCCATGAGTTTTTAGTTAGTAGTTATTAGCTACACCACACAGAAATGTCTAAATATAAATATGAGGAGTATTAGTACTGCAAGATTTATATACTTTAAATATAAATTTTAATTTTGATCTTAATTACATGTTCATCTTTCATGTCTTACAAATACAAACAAGTATATCAATGAAAAACTTACATTTGCCTCTGAAGATTTTTATTGCCTCTGGTGATAAGTAATGAAGAAGCAAAGTCTATTGCAAAACAAGGACATTAGCATAGCCTGTCTGTCATGGAAGCTCTAAAGAAGAAACTTCCTACTTCATCAGAGAAGAGACAATTTAGTCAAAAGCCTTTGATATGTATGGAAAAGCAACAACATTTTATACATTTAAAATGTGCCCACAGAAGTCAGTTGAAGGATTTACACTTATTTCAGTGGGCTTTGAAACAGGTCCATTGATATGTTCATTAATAATGGCATTAGGTGGTCAAAATTGGCAGCTTCAGGCTTGTAAATCTGAATATTATTCTAAATTTCTTTCATAATCAAACAGTTAGAAATTGAAAGTGCTTCTTATCTGCTACACACAACCTAGTAATCTGTAAAACCAATTCAGCAGAACCTATTAATGCTACAAATATGAATTATCGTAGGTCTTTGGAAATAACCACAGCCTCACTGTACGGGTAGGAGAAACAAAAACCAAACAAGTAAATTATGCTCGTTGTTCCCGCAAGGTTTATTTAATAAATAAATAAATGAACTGAACACGTTCTAGAACAAATTAGAATTCTATGACAAGTTTGTTGTGCTCCTATGATCACTCAAGTTTTCTAACTGCAGAAAAACCTCCTAATTCACATTAACCGTAGCACAAAGGACATGGCCTACATTTGCAGACTGAAGTTCCACACATATTCTAAGAGTGTTCTGGCATAATTGTACTTTAACCACAAGCATGACTATGTTTAGCTAGATGTTTCTTAGAAGCAACTAAAAGTACAGTTGGAAATTTTCTTAATTCAATTTATTTGTATACGTAGTTGATCACAAACCAAAACATTTAACACAGCCCTTCACTACAGAATCACTGCTAATGAAATTCTTCACAGTGCCATGCCAGAGAGTGGTATCATGTTATTTTTTCGTGCTTATATAGGTATTCTACCACTCAAACAGGACCACTCAGAATGAAAACATAAACACTGCCTACTCAAAAGACATAATTTAATATTCAAAGGCCTGAATTTAGGCACAACTTTAAGCACAGCCTAAAGATAATTCATAATAAATCTTGAAGCACTGGGAGCATGTAGGAAACACACCGAGAGGTTTTGAATTCCATTATAACAGCATTCTAATTCAATATATTATACATAGACCTGGGATGCATTTCAGAAATCAGGATCCCTTAACTCTTCTCTCCTTGAGACAATAGAACATTGTCTGAGTTGCATTTTTATTACTTTATTTCTCCAGTGACTACAATTTCATCATTATTTTTCCCTCCTAACAAGACACTAAAACTAAAACCACAAATGAAGAAGGAGCAGGGAAAACAAATTTCTGCTGAGACTTCTCTCAAATGGTTTTGAAAGTTAATCACCTTCCTTTTAAGTGTCCTGTTAAAAAAATGAGCTATGTCTAGAACAACACACCTATTGCAAAAAGATGCAACGTTTCTGACGTGTTTCTCAGAAATCACATCAGTATAACTGTGATGCTGACATACTGCCCACTGAGATTAAGGCTGATTGTGACTGCAAAATACTTTTGCACTTAAATAATGTATTTTATGCTCATTTCCCCTCTATTAATTTTAAATATACACCAAAATGTCAGTCTGCCTGTATCTGTAAAGATCTTGGGTATTTTTGCTTAGGTGTCTCTGGGATGGGTTTTTTTAAAGGGATTTAGGACTCTTACTACTGCAGGTAGATCTATGGCCATGTTTTTAAAAATGTGTTAAGTATCTAACACCCATTGACTCAGATGATGTCTTCTATGCTATTTTAAAGTATGAGGTAGCTGTGTCTGAAATGCATGACATCACTTTAAAAGTTTTCAGTTGATTTTCATCTGAGGTGGTTCTTTGCACAGTGGACACTAGAACCATGGAATATCTTCCTAAAGGTGCTGTGGGCTCAAAGTTTCATACAGGCTCAAGGGTAGACTGGACAAGTAGTTGGAAGTGGGGCAGCGAGATCTGGGTGACTGATACAAAACTAACAAACCACATCAAGGTCAGGAAATTCCTGGAAATGAAAATAGGCAGAGGCTGGGATAATGTTAGCATGAAAGCATATTCTTTCTCTGTTCTTCTTGTTCCTCTGTGTCCATTTATGATTACTGCTGGAGTCAAATGGATGTTTGATTGTTTTTTCCTTTTTATACTTGTCTTGGTTTTGGCTGGAACAGAGTTAATTTTCTTCCTAGCAGCTGGTATAGTGATGTGTTTTGGATTTAGTATGAGAATAATGTTGGTAACACACTGAAGTTTTAAGTGTTGCTAAGCAGTGCTCGTATTAATTCAAAACTTTTCAGCTTCCCACGCTCTGGCAGTGAGGAGATGCACAAGAAGCTGGGAGGGGGCACAGCCAGGGCAGCTGACACAAAGTGGCCAACAGGATATCCCATACCATATGACGTCATGCTCAGTATATAAACTGGGCGGCGGATGGAGGGGAGGCGACTGCTGCTCAGGGACTGGCTGGGTATCAGTCAACAGGTGGTGAGCAATTGCACTGTGCGTCACTTGTTCTATAAAATTATTTATTATTATTATTATTATTATTATTATTATTATTATTATTATTATTATTCCTTTCTGTCCTATTAAACCACCTTTATCTTAACCCATGAGGTCTACCTTTTTCTCTGATTCTCTCCCCCATCCCACTGCAGGGCAGGAGCCAAAGAATGAGTAGCAACTTTAGCCCTTCGGATACAGTATTTGATGACTTTATATAAAGATTTGTTTATCCTGTATAGGAACTCATACCTATGGGCCAACCGTCTTTCCTTAATGTAGAAGCAGCTTCATTTACTTTTCTGATGTGGAACACCAGCTAGTGGACATGAGAATCTGGATCTGTGTGAAGGTTTGTATACACAGGCTTAGAGCTGATGTATTTCAGTCAAAACCCTGTATTGCTCACTTTGAGTATCACACAGATAATAACCTTAGCAGAAAAAGGTTTTCAACTGCACCCTTACAGCTAAATTCAAACATATAACTTAATATGTAACAGCAAAGATTAGATTTTTCTGCTCTTGTGTACATTGAATGTCCTGCATTTAGGGGACCTCATCATCTTACAGTAAAGCATAGCTTGCAGTAAGCTTTCAGTTATACCATGAACTCAACATACACAAACAAAAGTCCATATAAGAAGATCAGCTTGCATAAGAATGAATACTAATCTGACATGCTAAGACAATACAGAAAATGCATTTATAAGGCAACACTCACATACAGGCATTCACATTTATTTCTCTATGTGAAAAATTGAAGATTTTTACTAACTCAAGTACTCAGTATTGCTTTAGGTATTAATTCAGCGTATATACTTTAGAAGGAGTGACTTTCACAGTTGCTTAACCAACTGCACAACCCTACGCCTGCTATGACATAGCTGACACTAACAAAAAAGAGCACTACTGCAAAAGCCTCAATAGGTATGCATGGCAAAAGCATTACCTAGTTTACCAATCAACCTTCTAATTCACACAGTATCATTTAACCATTTCCTATCCTGTAGCTGTCAGTCAAGAACATTAAATAAATACCCTATCTCTTGAGTGCATGCACAACAGAAAATGAACTCTTTCAGAACTCCAATGAAAGATAATATGCTAATTTTGTTTTAAAAACCAAAATACACACCCCTCAGAGGTTTTTAAGAACCATCACAGAAACTGGGTCTATAAATACTATCATTTTGAATAGTAGCTGCAGACTCAGCCCTGGCATTGATGACGCCAGCTGGTCTGTAGGATCTGACTTTGGTCAGTGAAGAACAGTGTTCTCCCTGTACAGATCACGCTGCAAGTGCTGGAGTTGACCTACTGCAAGGAACACTTTGCTCCTTTGCTAAGACTATTTCATTAAAACAAGTCAAACAATATTCATTTTCTTTACATAAAACTTCAGTTTTCCCTCACTTCCAAACTTGAACTTCGTATTAATTTCAATATTTATTGCATTCAAACATTTTACATAGGCATAGCTGTCATTAGGTACCTTTCTTATGGTAGATTCAGCTGATGTGCAATTAACGTCTATATTTTGTCACAGGTGGTTATCACCATAGCCCTTCCAGTAGCTGTAACTAAAATTCGGAAAAGTGTTTTTCTCAGTGTTTGCTAGCACAATAAACACAGAAGGGAACAGGAAGAGGAAAAATGAAAGAGACTTGTCTATCTGTGAAATTACCCAAACTTTAGCTCTGTGCGTCCGGGTCAGCAGATGGAGATTTCTCACTATGGCCCACCGACAGCCAGCTCTTAGCACCAAGTGTTCGTCTTTGTCTGATGGTGGGATATGTTATCTGAGAGTATGCAGAGAGACCCAAAGTGCCTTTTTCAATCACTGTTATCTTGAAAAGTAGCAGACTGTAACCTGATAGGCTAAAGTATGTCTTTTTAGAAAAATCCTTACATTTCAGAAGTGGGCATCCCCGTCTACAGCTGAAGTCTGAGACACCCAAAATTCCATTATAAAACCCTTGGAAGGTGAAGAAAACAACAACAAAATAGAGAAGAGGGTTAATTAATTTACAAATACACCTTAACGTGGGAACCCTCTATTCACTACAGCCCCTAAAAGAAAATCTGCAGTCATCCTGTGACTCGTACAGAATCTCAACAATACATAGGCAAATGGATCCTGGCACTAGAATAATGCAGTGAAGGTAAAAAGAAGTTATTTCAGTTACAAGTTAAAAAGAACTTCGTGATTCCTAATGAATCTGATTTAAAAAAAAAAAAAAATGTTGTGCCTATTTCATTTTCTTTACCTTCCTTAGTAAACCTCTGTTTGTATTCCTCTGATGTTACCAATCAAAACTTGAAGCCCCTGTAAGATTTCCCACATTTAGAAAGACTGAAGTTGTACAAACCTACATAAAATCTCTGTACACACTACTTTTGAAATCCTGCAACCTGCGTACACCATCTGCATTTTAACAGGAGGTTTTGGGTTAGTATCTGTAAAAAGATTGTATTCCAGCTTTCAGAGAGAACTGCAGTCATCTAGCAAACAGTTACATCAACGATCAAATCCCATAACTGAATTTCAAAGTACGGTGAATCTCGTCTATAAATAATTTTCTGATCTTAGGGGTTAGAACTGTGATCTTATTTGCACAGAACACATTAGGGTCACATAACAATCTACAGTATTTCCAAGTCAAAACAAATGCAAAGACGTATCTTCACACATAGTAGTATGTTTAAAAATGTTGGAAATGTCAACCACTTACATACTTTCATATTATCCCTAATTAATACAAATTGCATTTAATTTCACATTTAGTAAAACATTGCTGCCCAAAATAAGGACTATAATTTTTATCAGCAATTATTATTACTGATGTATCAACACAATTATTTAAATTCAATGTATATAGAGGCAGAATCCATGCAAGCATTTACAGTTTTTGTTCC
The DNA here is from genome assembly GCF_037038585.1 of Patagioenas fasciata. Taxonomy (NCBI): domain Eukaryota; kingdom Metazoa; phylum Chordata; class Aves; order Columbiformes; family Columbidae; genus Patagioenas; species Patagioenas fasciata. The sequence continues at coordinate 13,965,655 of NC_092524.1, forward strand.
CTCTGTGCTTCTTCCCTAATTTTTGTGGCTTGGAGCTCCTCCAGATGCTGTCTCTGACTTTGTGGTTTTGTATTTGAGATCCCATCTCCTGGTTCATAGCATGCCTTGACTGACAAATGGATTCAGATCCAAAAACAAACAGCTACCTGTATATAATGTGCATCTGACAGCTGCACTGCTAAGTTTTCCATTTGTGGTGAACCTACTGTTTCAGATTTTACCCATTTCTTGGGTCTCTGAGTCATTGTGTTTACTGAGCTATTCAATAACTGGTGACATATGTGATCTCCACACTGTGAGCTGCACTTCAGATTCAGAGGATTTTCCTTTTTTTCCCTCCCCTTCTTAACCTAAATTATTTAAAAAACATCACCAGGTTTTGTATTTCTAAACTGATGTGCCTCCTAATTGAATGCAGAACACTTTCAAACTATTTTCCATTACAGGCCCACTTTTTTTCTGATTTTAATGCACAGCATAATACCTTCATTGGTAGATTAAAATTGTTTGACTAGAAGTAAAACCTATTATTATATGCTTTTTTAGCGGTTTTGTCTTGTATAATGTAGGATGAATTATGTAAAACATACCAAACAGGATACTCTACAAGCTGCTACTTGCCTGCTGCAAACAATCAGTTTCACTGATAGACTGGGACTTAGCATCTTAAAATTCCTGTGGAAATCAAATGCATTTTAAGTATTGGGTTTGATTATTTAATCAGACAACTTGCATTTTGCCCTGGCTAATTTGGAAGGCTGATAATATTTTACTCATAAAATAATTATGCACCTGTTGTGATGGAAACCTATTCAAACAAATCTTAACAGACATGAGGATTCATTCCCAACAGGAGTGTGTTAGCCACTCATTACCGCTATCTATGGGGCAACTGATTTTAAACAGCTATTGAGCAGGTCTCAGCTTAATCTTGTATAACTCTTAAGGAACATTTATGACAACATCAATAACATTAAACATTGTTAATTCATATCGACACAAACCAAGGTAAGTATTAGGATATGCAGGTCACACTAACCATATTTTAAAGAAAAATGGATAAGAAAAAAAAAAAAACCTTATCTAATAATAGGATTTCAGTGTGAGAGCTACTGACAAAGAATAATTTCTTATCAAGATGCCTGGGTATAAATTTGCTAAAGAAGAGGGTAATACGTATGATACACTCACAGCATCAGGGCAGGCCATGTCCTTAATAGATTTCTATTTCTTTTTCCTCTGTTCAGAAAAATTTCCTATGGAAATTGTTTCAATATAGCTATCTCAATTTGTTTTACAGTTTGTATATTCATATTAATTGATGAGACCTCATCTTTTGGGTGGTTTTGAAAATTTTCTCTATCAACAAATCGTGCCATAACCAAAGTAAAAAAAAAAAAAAAGGCTGGAGAGAATGGAAAAGAAAGAAATTATTCACTTTAATTCAAAATAAATACTGGGGGGGAGACAGAAAGCACACAGTGAATTAAGACCAATTCACACAGCAAGTAACAGAACAGAATCATGAATGACCTGACTGGAGCAAGGCAATCCCGATTAGCCTGAAATCACTTTAATAATGGCAGGAGAAGGTGAAAACAAAGAAAATGAGTCCAGTTTGGCTAGATCTGCCCCTTGGCAGAAAACTGTCAGATATCATTGGTCAGATCTGAAGTGAGGTGAGTCAGTTAGACAAATCAAGACCTCTTGTAAAAAATACCGAGAGTTAACCTCTTCCAAAGGGTCAACTTGTTTAGAGAGGACAAGAACAACCCTTCTTGTATTTCTTCTTCTATTTCTCATTGAGCTAAGGCTTTTGAGGCAGTGGTTGTGTCAGGTTGCACTTCATATTCTTGCTGTTCTCAGTTGCATGTGAGTTTCCCAAATGTGCTTGTACTTCATTTTTTTCTGAGTACTAATGCTATGTTCCTTAAGTTTTTCAGATGACATTTCCGATCCACCTCTGAGTTCACAGTTTGTGAAGTTCCAGATAAGTTATTTTTACATATCTCTTAAGAAAAAAAACAAAACAACTGGTATCTCTGATCTCATTGGGATGGTCTCATTACCACAAAATATCCACACACCAAGACCCCAGTTCTTATTAATTGGTGCCAAAATTTGATGTTGCTCAGAGTAGGGATATTTTGTGCTAAAGGTTTCTTTCTGAATTAACTGCAGAGAAGGGTGATGAGAGTGACTAATGTGCAGAACAGCTTTCATCTACGGAATAAATAAATATATATTTTTACTTCTTAACCTGGAGAAAAGACAACTGAATGCAATGTAAGAGAGAAGATGAACAGGAAACAACTATTCCTGTCCATTATAATACAAAATCTAGGGGACACCTACAAGGTACTAGGTTCAAATATACAGCATATTGTTAACTGCTAAGCTTATCCCCACAGACTTTCCAGCTGTCTATTAAAGGGTTCAAAAGGAATTGGACATGCTCATAGATGATAATTCTATCAAGGACCATTAAACCTGAATGTACCACCTCTGAATCAAGAAGCCCATTAATCAAATTTTGTTTTTGGAAAATAGAAGAGTAAGTTGAGGAAATCTTACTGTATGTTTGCCCTTTCCTTATGCCCTTCCCCGCATTGTTCAGTATCCATAGAGACAGAACACTACAGGATAGTATGGCCTTTCAATCTGACACTTAAATCAAAGATTTCCTTAATATGAAACTCCTGTAACAAAAGACCGATGAAATACACCTACAGATTTCCACAGAACCCAAATCAGTCAAAAAATTTCAGTCCTTTCAGTACTGTACCTATGTGCATCTTTCTAGATAAATGCTTACATTCATTAATTAGAATTTTACTTGATATATCTACAGCAGCAAAAAGCCAAAAGCACTGAAGCATGATGAAACACAAGAAATAGAGCTTCTGCTTTTGTTTTAGCACTGCAAACTCCTACACATGCACTTGCTTTTTCATATGAAGTTCTATGTTTGTCTTCAGTAGGACCTTTATTCTGCTGAAGGTGAGCAGCTTCACTGGTGATTAAGCTGGGACTTCAGTCAAAAGAAAATTTGCCACTGACATCCAGTGTCAGAAGAGAAGGCCTTAAGTTCTAAGTAGTGATAAACTTCTTCAACACAGAACCCTTTGAACCACAGTTAAAGACTCTGTACTACAGAAAAATATTACTGATATAATGAAAATCAAAATTATATATACACACAATAAAAACCTAGCAACAGAAGAAAAGGGCAAAGTTTTGAAGAAAAGTGAAGAAAACACTTCTAATTTTTCAACCCTTTTTCTGCTAAAAAAATTAATAGCATTTGAAAATAAACACATTTTAATATCATACATTTTCTTATCACTATTTGTACAAATGAAGAATGGATCAAATTCCAGAAATCAGTCTTTTTGAATCTGTCTAATAAATGTATTGCTGTTTCAAGTTCCATATTATTAGCATCATTATCCTTCTTTTTCTTTTTCTCATGAACACTTGATACTAGTTCTTAGTACACTATTTTGGACACAGTTCCACAGAACACAGCATATTAATGAGCCACCCCATGGATTTCAGTGTAGTACAGACTCCATACATTTAGCTCTGAATTGTTAAGCTTAGAAACATCCACTTGTAAAGTAAAAATTACATAGATACATGTGATTGCGGTAAGTAATAAATTCTTTGTGTGCCTGGAAATATACTGCATACATCCTGGTTGATGTTATTTATAAAATGTATTCAACAATATGGAGAACTTGATTTACGTGAAAGGTTGATTACAATGTAATTTATAGTTGTGGAGTTTTAAGAACTGGAAATGCTAATAGTCATTAACTTTTAACATTAGAAGGAGGTATGATTGTGATAGGTGCCACTGAAATATGACCCTCTGATCAAAAGACCAGAGCAACAAAAATGTTTACCACTTTTTCTTTTTGAGCTAAGTACAGCTTCAATCCTGCCAAGATTTACATGTACATAATTTAAATAATAGCACTATGTACAGTGAGCAGCTTTATTCATTTCCACAGAACTACCCTCTGTGTGTACAGTTTGGGGTATGTCTATTTAAATCCAGAATCTGGAGAAAAGTATTTCATATCAAAAAATGTCAAGATGGCATAAGACCATATAGATTAATCTAGTTCACGCTACTGATTAGTCTAACTAATGATATCAGTACCTTAATCATAACAAATAGATACAACGTGGTATGGTATGTTTAACCAAAATATTTTTCTTTTGGAATCCATTACCTTCTTCAAGCAAATCAAACTAAAGAGTACGCAAACATTAACTGCTGAAAGTGCTTAGGAAATATTCAGTCATTCAAGAAGGTACCACTTAATTTAGAAGGTCAGGTTAGACCTGGAAATGTAGCTTTTGTAACATATTACACAAAATGCTAATTACTTGACAAATGGCAAAACAAAAATATTTCTCTGATTTGGAGAGCTGCAACATAAAGCTAAACATATCACTTAATTGGATCATGGTAATAAATACATTGTGAGAAACCTTTATAGCCCGTGGTATCCCTCTAATCAGGACCAATTTCTTAATGACTTGGGTGTGGGGGTTCTGGGTTGCATTGTTTCGGTATGTTTTGTTGGGTGCTTTCATTGGTTTCACTAATTGGAACCAGTTGATCCTTTTTTCCTCTGTATTGATTTTTTAAATCCTAGCAGTTAACAATGATTCTAATGTATCATAACACTTTAGACCTTAATCATATAGTGGGGCTTTTGCTTGTAGCTTTTGTTTGAGTTTTAATTAAGAAGACCTTGTGTCTCAAAGCCTGAGCTGGGTTTTTAATTGCTAGTATGTATATCACACAGACTTCAAAAGAAAAAAAATATGTTTATAACAGAAAGCACAAAGGAGAGCTTTGAAATGTCTATAGCCATACAAACTGACATAATTAAAAACCTCTGAGTGCCTCTGTGATATAAGATTTATATATATTTATTTATACATATTTATAAGGCAAACTGTATTATGCCCTTAGAATTCATGAGAAAGAAATTTCAGCAATTATACTGAGAAATAATTACTGCAAATCCAGATTACAGTGTTGGTCAGGGCTACAGGAAAACATCAGATTTATTTATCTCAAAATGGTCCTCACATTTGATATAACGCACCAAAAAACACCCAAAAGCTTATCTGTGAAGACGATTTTTATAAAACGGAGGCAAAAATAGCATTTTTAAATGTTTTGTAAATCATACATATTTTAAGAAAAAATTTAATTCACTGTAAAAACACAGAAGCCATAACTTTCTCGAGGATTTGTTCATGCAGAACTCTCTCCAAGACTATTCCAGAAATGGATAGTGTTAAACTGCCAGATTCAAACAGTTGTGCCTCACTCTTCTGTTCCAGTCATTAATGCACACACCAAAAGATTCTCCTAGAAAACACCTCTTTCTGTCTCTCCTGTGTTCTAATACCAGAGGCAAATACAATTTTCAGTATTGTTTGTAGTGTATCTTACAAGGAGACTATCAAGTGGGTGAAGTTTCTTCATTTTACTAAATTCAACATTTCTTAGGAAACAGGAATGCTGCCTCCCACCTCTCCAAATATTTTGAGGCCATTATATGTACAAATTTGCTGCTTTTGGCTAGGATAGACTAAATTTTCTTCACAGTAGCTAGTATAGGGCTATGTTTTGGATGTGTGCTGGAAACAGTATTGATAATACAGGAATGTTTTCATTATCACTGAGCAGTGCTCGCACACAGTCAGGGCTTTTGCTGCTTCTCACTCCATCCTGCCAGTGAGTAGGTTGGGAATGCACAAGAAGTTGGGAGGGGGCACAGTCAGGACAGGTGACCCCAACTGACCAAAGGGGATATTCCATACCACATGATATCATGCTCAGCATATAAAGCCAGGGGAAGAAGAAGAAAGGGGGAGATGTTCAGAGTGACGGTGTTTGTCTCTTGAAGTCACCATGACACGTGATGAAACCCGGCTTTCCTCAAGGTGGCTGAACACCTGCCTGCCGATGGGAAGTGGTGAATGAATTCCCTATCTTGTTTTCCTTGCCTGCAGGGTTTTGCTTTACTTATTAAACTGTCTTTATCTCAACCCACGAGTTCTCTAACTTTTACTCTTCCGATTCTCCCTCCCATCATCCCACCGAGGGGAAATGAGTGAGTAGCTGCGTGGTGCTTAGTTGCTGGCTGGGGTTAAACCATGACAACATGGCACATGAAAGAGGAGCTTTAGGCTCTTTTTAATAAAGTAGCAAACATTAAAAGGGAAGGAATAAGCACAGGAAATATAATGCAAACAGCCTTCCGTATTGGGTAAAGCCATGGATATCAGTCACTATCCTTCCCAAAATAAAGTATAGGGTACAAAGCCAGCATGTGACATTCAAGTCACAATGCCTATAAATATAGATAGTTCCAGTTGTAAACACCACCAATGGAAACCAGAGAACTAACCTGCAACACAGTAGCTGGTGACCCAGGAGTCACTCTTCTATGAGACTGCTAGACCAATTCCGACCCTTTCATGATAACATCATTGCTTAAGTTACTTAAAGACTGACCTTTCTTATTTGATCTTCAAAGACCCTGCATGCTGAGAAAGACCATTGCAGGCTATTTCAGTAGGACAACTGCCTGATGCATGCAAGACTATGCTATTCCAGAGATTTATATTTGGAACAGAAACAGAAAACTTAAAACAGACTCTGTATAGTGATAAACGATGATATTCTGCCTAGCTGTAGCTGCTGAAGGAAAACTAGATAACTAAGCAACAGAAATACATGCAGCGAGGGAGGGTGAGGACAGAACTCAGTGCACCCAAAGATCTGGAAATCTAGATAAAAATCCTCCACCACTTTGTTTATTCAAATACAGGATAACAAAAACTAGAATGAACAGTATTTCCTGGTACTAATTTTAATTAAAAAAAAAAAAAATGCTGTGAGAGCCAGACATAAAGCCTAACAAATTGCTTGTATACCTTAACTAAATGTATTTGTACGCACACACAGGCAAAAGAAACCCAATCAAATTATTTGCATGGGCAGATGTGGGTTTTTTTTCCAGGTGAGTAGGTCATTTAACTCAGCTCAACTGCTTCATAGACCTTTGAAAATTTGACCTATGTGTTTCATTTATAAACATATCAAATGAACAAGCAGACTTATTTAACCACTGGAATTTGGCTACAAAGCATCCTGCCAAATGCTCCTCTGAGTTTCATGGAACCACCCTGAAGTCAATGGCTTGTTTGGCTGGAATTCAAGGAAGAATCTGGACCATTATCAATAACTGAACTCCTAACAAAGAAACTCAGAAAAAGCAGTTTTACAAATGAAGCACACTATGCAAGAGTAATTGTGAACAGGAACAATCCCACTTAGAGAAAAAATGAATGATTCACTGTTTGTTACTTTCGTATTGGCTTCTGTTGTTTGAATTAATAGATATAGTTTATAATTATATCTTGATTAACGCTATTGTGTTCTAAATATAGAAGGTAAAACAAGAAAATATCATTTTTATTTGTTTCTCTCAGCCAATTATCTTTTCTTCTTGTCTATGTGCTTCCCAAACATGAATAGAAACAGTTTGTGTCAGTGGTCCATTATTTTTTTTTCATCCTTTTTTCTGGCACTGATTCCTAGTGAACTGCCTTCCCACAACTACGATGTTAGTCTTTCACTCAAAGGGGGAGGGTTGTAGTTGTGCAGACACAGGGGAAGAGTATGTGCTCAGGTTATCCTTAACAAGAACAACGCCTTCTCTCTAAAATAAACAACTCCCAGTAACAGTCAGTGCAAAGAGCAGTTCCTCATAGGACCACACCTCACTTTCTTATAATCTAGATTTTTTTTTCCCTAGCGACCTCATTTATTTATTTTTACTGCATAGCTTCATGTCTATAAGTTAGACTCTTAGTAATACGAGTGGAAAGCCTGCATAAAAGCAAAAAACATCAGCCAGTTAAATAAATTTATTTAGAATCTAATGGAAATGAAAGAAAAATATATTTGACCTCCCAAAGATGCCACATTTTCAAAAATAGTTCCGCCAGACCTCAGCAGACCCTGCCAGTTAACTAACTGGAAATTCATTCAGCACTATGAAAATGAACCTCATGATTTGGAAATATGGCACCTTGAACACTGATAAGACTTTTTTTCTTAACTATGCTTCTTTGAAAGATTAAAAATGCTCTCAGTTTCCCCTGCTTTGCTATATTTCCTTCTTGTAATCTGGTTTTCATGCAGCCATGGGCTAGATTGGTGTTGGTTTTGTGGGTTTTGTTTGTTTGAGCTTTTTTATAGTTGGTTGGTTGGGGTTTTTTTGGTTTTGGTTTGGTTTGGTTTGGTTTTGGTTCGGTTTGTTTGTTTGTGGTGTTTTGTTTTGTTTTGTTTTCTTTCTGACATGATTTAAGGCACATAAATGCCAATATGATTTAATACCGGGCTGACAGCAATTTTATCAGCTAAGAGCTGACCAGCCTGGAGACAGTGGCTGGGCCATCGGCTTGGGACCCAAAAGGAAAGGAGTCCTCCTCCAGACCTGCCACTACCCCTGCTATGGAACTCTGCACATTGTTTTCTTTTATAAAACAACACTGTCATTGTCAAGAGGTTTGAATACTGTAAGCATAAAGTAGGACATAACAACAACCAGCATTTGTCTTCCATGTTTGTATATGCTTTCTTGTATTTTTGCTTGTTTGTGAAAAATGTTAAAGGCAGTTGCAGCAGCAAAGATTCAGTATTGGGTCTTGCGGAAGTCAATGAGTGGTGGAGGGGAATACTGCCCACTGAAGGACAGGCTTTCAGGGATGAAACACAGCAGCTAAGTTGTGGAAACAAACTGAATGACAGCCACACATAAATCTGGTGAACCTAATCAGGTGATCCCTTTTATACAGCCAATAGAGGAGAATCCAACAGATTTTGGTCCTGAATCAGCTAAATGAACCAATTATAACTTACTTATTAAAAAGGGCCAATTTTTCATCTGTTCATGTAATAAAAAATTGAACTATCTGAAGTTGCCCTGACGGAAATGTAAAACGCTAAGCATCAATGTTATTCAAATCAAATAGTTCTGTTTCATTGTTTGTTAGGGAGGGGGGGTGTTTGGATTTTCATGTGATTTTGTTTGGTTGGTTGGTTTTTTTAAACTGGTAAAGATTTGTTAATATGATGCACGTGATTCTTTGTTTCCACACGTGTAGTTGCTATTTAATAAAATAATACCAATAAAGAGAAATAAATCTTAGGTACCTTGTGTACTCCTCAAACGTGCCTTATGACCCCTTCTCACAGAATTAAAAAAACACCTTTTCAATTTGTTGCTTAATCAATAACACTGAATTTCTTCTTACTGAGAAAATCCATGGAAGAATTTGATGGGTGGGGAAAAACCCTTAAAGTTTTCTACATAGCACCTAATTTTCAAGAGAATTCCACTTTTATGAGATTGCTTGTTCAACAAATCTTGGAAACACTGGAAAGTACTGTCTCAATATGCAATAAAATTTGCACTGATTTCAGTAGGTCCCAAATTTCATCAAGAGTTGCTCTTTCTCCATAGGAATAGCATGAATATAGACTTTTTTTTTTTCTCCTCCAATTTGAATCAAGGATTTAGAACAGTAATCACACAACTACACCCTTTTATAATCTGAAAGCAGTTTCTACATATGGTTTATGCAACTGGGAAGAAATAGTACCAAGTACTAGTAACTCCATGTTTTTAAGATGTTTCTTCGTCTATTCACAGAGATATATAGCTACCGTCAATGAACTAATGTAACTAACCTGGTGTTAGTGAAAAACATAAACTTGATACTGCCTATAACCGATTGTGACATATTCATATTTATTTATTTGGCAGATGCATCCGTCACCTCAAAGATGAACATTACAAAACAGGGTAACTTGATTTGAAAGAAAAAAAGCACCCTCTAGTTATGATTGTTGCTATTATTTTTTCTGAACTTTAAAAATTCCTCAATTCCCTTTTTTAAAATCTATACAAAAGTTTAAAATTTGATCTGGTGTGATACCTTTAATTTCTCCAAGGAGATCACTTGTATTTAATTTTTCCATCTTCTCCTTCCAGTCTTTAGAAAGTAGCTTTTCCATGCAGGATGAATCTATTAAGAAACAAACAAACAAAAAAATAAGAAAGTCAAATATATTCTCACACATCAGGAAAACAGGTGCCACCTTCATTTTAAAACTGTTTTCCCTGTTCCAGTTGGACTATAGTTTCAAAGGGAAATGAACTCGTAGCCAAACAGAGATCTCATTTAACTGCATTTTAAATCCAAAGTAATTCCACCGAGGTTAATGGAGTTACTATGAATTTAACAAGGGTCTAATTGAAAGAAAAACTTCGTTCAGGATTTATGCATGCTAACTGCCAATTTACATGCATAGATTGCCAATGTATATACAAATTCTGTCTTTTTCATTTGAGAATGATTGTACACTTGAAATTATACATGAAGATTTAGAAGCTTTTTTTGAAATTTGGCACACAGTGACATCTGAAACCCATTTTTATACCCATGTCAATGCAAAAGTTATTCATATAATGTCTCCACGGAATTCATTAAAGCATTCTACATATTGGATGTTCGCAGTATCGGAAATTTTCTTAGTACTCTATAAACAACATTCAATGATTAGAAGCTGTGCTTTCATAATGCGAAGTTCAGAATACATTTCAAATCTTTGCCCCAGTCTGGGAGGCTTTCTCTGGGCAAAACTCTCACTGAAGCCTTCACACTTAGGAGAAAGCAGGAGACTGGCCTTATTACTTTTCATGTGATCAGTCCCCAACTCCACTAGAAAATCTGGGATTGGACATAACAGATTTCAACAAAATCTAAAGGTTTTTGCAGTTCCTAAATTAAACTAATTGGCTCTGAATCTAAATTACACAAAATCTTCCAGATAACTTACAAAAGGTGACTTTTAAGATGGGAATTCCTATGGCTTATAATGTGATGCAGAGCTTTGTGACTTTAAGAACCGCAATTCAGATTTATAAACAGTTATCAAGAAAACTTTACACGCAATTGAACGCTTAATTTCCCTTCCCAGTTAGTGATAGCAGAATCTCCATTAAACATTGTGCATTTACTTTCATTGGTACAGACTCATCAACAATGTCTATGCTAAAGTCCCTGGAAACCCTTAGGCCCAGTTTAGCAAGCCATCAAAACCATTATTTAAATGCAAATCTTTTCCGAAAATGAATCTTTCCAAAGCATGTTCATTATAAGAGTACATATCACTCTGGGCAGTGTTGAGCACATTATTTCTTAGTGCAAACACTGGGAATAGCCACACACCTTAGCCTGTTAGAAACTCTCATAGCAAGCTGCCATTTGTGTTAGGAGGAGATCAATTTACACTATGCTTTCTAAATAACTAATGATGTTCCAAATTTTGAGCAAGGTTTGCATTGATCCCACTACAGTCATTTAAGAATTAGCACTGGCATGTACAAGAAGGCAGAATTCAGCCCAACATATCTTTTGCTAAATTACTGGCAGACTAAGGCCAAGTCATGGCTCAAATTCTCACGTCAGCAGTCCCAGAGCGTGAAGCACTCACACAACTGAAAACTAAAGCAAAAAGCCCAGACTAAAAATGGCAACACAGATCGCAGCAGGTAACAGTTTGTTTCACCTCAGAGGATTCTAGAAATACTCAGAGGGAGGAGAACCATTCAAAGAGGTCACAGAGGAGGAGTTAAAGATTTAGGGAGAGGTTTAAGGAAGAAAAAGGTAAAATTCACATTAGCATCACTCACTTGAAACAAACAAAACCCAAAAGTGAGTTGAAAGCAAACCAAACTGTAACTATCAAAAGATCAAAGATCAGGTTTTAATTGCAATACAGTTTCACCGGGTAAGCCTCCGTGGAAAGACAACACAGCTCATAAATGTTTTTGAAGTAATATTTCAGTAGAAAAGCTAATTTATTTACTAATTATATCTTTCCATGAAAGAGACAAAATTAAGGAGCTGTAAGTTGCAATAGGCAGTGTTAAAATACTTGTTATATAATAACAATTTACTTTTAACAATAACAGGCACTTATTACTTTTATGAGTTCTGGCCTGATAATAGAAGAATCAAGAAATAACCATCAATTATGAATAGAACATTATAATTTGTTCTTTTTTGTGATATCATAATTTGTTTAAAAAGATGTTTCTGTGTTTCTCCCCTGCCAAAATTTCGGACCCCTCATCTCTGGAAAAAAAAAAAAAGAGCTTTAGAGTTTTGCTTTGATGATTGCTAAAGGTTATGTATTCTGCTACTTTTTAATTAAGATTATTTTCCTCAATTCATACATTTAAATTAGAAAAAGAAAAAAGAAAATATCACAGGAGCTGGTAAAATACTTTCCTCAAAAGCAGTAAAGCAGTTGCTTTATTTCTTCTCTTATTGTTCTTAAGCACAGCCACAGTTATCTGTTGTGTTTTTACATTACATGAGGGCAAAACCGTATTTCTAAAGACAGACTGAGAAAAAACTGGAATAGAAAAGAGGTCTAGCTGTGCACCTTCTTTTTGATATAATCACATTGCTAGCTACAATATTTATCTCTAAAAATGCCTTAAAAATTCCCTAAGAAACATTTATTTAAACAGCCCTATCTCATTCAAACTCTGTGTTATAGAACTGATCACACAATTTATAGCTACTGTATTTTGTGATTGGGAAGATAACAAAAAACGCACAATAAGCCTTTTAGTAAACGTTTTATAAAATTGTAGAAATAAAGATTTTGAAAGTCATGTAAATTTTCAATCAGTGGGTTTAATCTGCAGAATTTTTAGAATTTAAAATAGTGATATGTGTTAAAGCTCTCTGGAGGTCCTCCTCATTAGACATAAAACTATATATAAAGGCTTATACTTGAAAACCGTGTCTCCCTTCAAGTTCTGTATTTTGTGTTCACAAACACTATTTTGAAAAGGTTTGTGAATCAGAAAGGGATTTTTTTTTCTTCTTTCTGTACTGAAAATTAATTTTTACATATATACAAAATCTACAAAGATATCTCCTGACATTGGTAAAATGTCTTCATCCATATTGATTCATCTTCTGATTTGATTCATTACAGAAACAAAACATCGACTCGGAATCCAGCACTGAACATTGAAGAAGCCCGAATTCACATCTGCACTGCATCACTCTCCCTGTGCTGAGCCTGCTCTTCAGCACCATTCCCAAGCCTTGTGGATCCTGACATTTTCAAAATTCAGGGGTATTCTTGTTAAAGACAATTGTGAAAGAAGCAAAGAAAGAAATTAGCATTTATACATTTTTAGCTCTTCTCACTGACTTTATAAACCACAGTTGGGCTTATGCCGCAAAGTAGAATATTTTCTACTGACACTTGCAAGATCAAACTCGTGAAGTTGCACTAGAGCAATTTATTATATTAACAACACACAGCCTCTCATCCTTTATATTCTTATCTTGTGAACGAGGAAAAATTTTCTTTCAAGGACAGCAGACAGGTTAAGTATAATTAGACTGAGATGACTAAATGAAATCACTGAGTATTATTTAATATCATAGTTTATTACATACTTTGTATGTATGTAATTTTAATTGTGGACTAAAGGAGTTTAAAGTATTGTCAGAATCTTCTTAGACATGACAGTTTTGCAAAGGTGAATGAGAAAAGGATGTTAAAAGATAAATAAGCAGTAAAAAAAGAAAAAGGCGAAGGAAAAAAAAGCCTAGATGTTAGATGAAAAGGATCTCTCCAGAATGACAAAGCATCAATGAAAAGAATTAACATTTGTCCATTGGGTAATCAATCAGTCATGGAATGGATGGAATCCAGCTCTTTGTTGCACAACCAGTGATGAAGAACGAGTGTGTTAGCTATCACAGCCAAGCTCTCAAGTTCTTCCAGCTGAATGAAAGTCATCTTGTTCCTATCAAGGATAGCTTTTACTTCTTGTCTCTTCCTTATTCTTCCTTTTTTTTCTTATTTTTTTTAATTTCACTTTTACAGTCTTCAACAAGTTACCAGCTCCAGCTATAGCTTACATGAATACTGTATGACCTTACAGTGGCCTCCACCTATCCTTATCGATTCTGGGGGGGTTGTTCCTTTCTTTTTTGCCTTTTAATTCACTGAAGTAGCCTCTTATTACTTTCTTTGAAATACAGATACCAAAAAAAAAAAAAAAAAAAGGCGCGTTCTTGCCGTGTGTGTGTTTTTGTTTTTTATGGTAAAGTCATACATAAAAGAAAGCCTAAATGTGAGAGTGCAGCAGCAAGACTTCAAAGCACTGACTGTCAGACATTATTATTTCAAATCAGCTTTGACTTTTTGAGACTTAATAAAACACTATAGTACAGACTGGCATATTTATAACACCTATGCCAGTGATCAACTGAACTGTCGTATCCTTGCTACTGTGCAGTGCCTTGTTATTTCTTTTATAAAAAGCTTCCCTCAAAACATGTTGTAACAATACTGCAAACTGATAATTATTAATGATATGAGTTCTAAAACATGACTTTTTTGCATACAATTCTTTCTGAATACATACATTACTTTGTGACAGAAGACAAAAGCACATTGATTTATTAATAATGATTGCAAATGCATAGCAAGTTCATAAACAATACAGAAATATAATTCAGTCAAAGGCATAGGTGACATATTTCTACACACATCTGAACTGTTAAATCTCAAGGAAAGGCACTGGGAAAGACAAGATAGAGGAGTCAGAAGAGAAATCAGGCATACTACAAGAGAAACTCATAAAACATGACCACATCCTCAGTAGGAGGATGATAAACTCCTTTTCTGCATTTTAGAACAATACTACAGAACTAGTGACACCTTTGTCTCTATTTCAGAACTGTAGTCTACACTTATACCCCATTACAATTTAGTAGATACTGGTAAACATAAAAACACCATATTTTGCAAGCTTTGGGACTACATAACAATATGCAAGTTCCGGCATCTCTAGTGTTCTATATCCTCTAAGCTACTCTCACTACATGTATTTGCCGTCAGCTCCACAGGACAAAAGGTGTCCTTTGGATGAGCCTTTGTTGAATGAGTCCAAATGCCTCATTCAAGTCTAGATCATGAGAAAAACAGCACAAGTAGAATTACCCCGTCAGCATCTATGAAATATTTGTTAGAAAAAAAAGTGTTGGGGGGAGGGCTGTTCTTTGAAGAGATTAAATATGATCATGAACTCCTTGGGATGGACATTTGTGTGCTTACAAGGCCTAATACACTGGATTTCTAATACAGGAGAAGAGCTGCATTTTTCCCCTGAAACCAAATAAAATAAGCTGTAAATAAATATTACAGTTGCTACCATGCAGTTGCTCTGCTCCCTATTGCACCTTTGCACATCTCACCCCATGCCCCAAGTGTTTTCTTCACATGGGTGAAGCTAAGGACCTGACATTTAAATAACAACACAATCCAGCATGCATCTGAAAGAGGAAGATTTGTTTCAGTATTCTTCATTGAATACCAAATCCTGTTCAGAGTAGAAAAATCTAAATAAAATCAGCACTCTACAAATAGTCCTGAATAAAAGGCAAGCATAATTTAGATTTACCATAGTCAGTGTTTGTTACTTTCATTAAACTAAAATGCCAGGTGCATTGGTGCTATTATTAGATCCATTCATAAAAAAATGTGAATTATTCAGAAAATTAGGTAATTTTTTTTTGGTTTGGGGGTTTGGGTTGGGTTGGGGGTTTTTGTTTGTTTGGGGTTTGTTTTTTTTTTTTTTTTTAATCTGGTGATGAGTTTTAATGATCTGTATTGAGACTTTTCTTTATCTGATCCATCTCTGAGTGCACTACAACAGCTTGCTTCCATGCCTTTTGCAAGTTCACAGCACAGCAGATTTCCTTAAGGTAAAAAACCACCTAGCATAAATCTATATTAAAATACTTCTCAATTTTCGTGCTTCATAGTATATATTCTAAAATTATACGCAAACTCTAACATTTTGATATCAAAAGGGAAAGCAAAAGGTTAATTTAATTCACTTTGAAAGAACACACTTCTATAATCTTCTAACAATTCAAAATTAAATTAAGGACCTCACATTTACAAGCATGATTTGAGAAATAAAAATATTATATAACCATGACTATCAGAAACTTAACTGTTGGATGGTACTATCTATTCTTTTTTAATCCGAGGATGTAAAGTTTGTGTAATGTTACTAAAATAGATTCTTTGTTGCCATAGTTACTTTTTTCTTATTTCAAACACAAATTATCCTTTCCTGTTTCAATAAACTTTAAATAAAAGAAAAAGAGACAGCAACAATACAAATCTAATAAAAAATCAGCCTGAAGGCTTAACATCCATAGACTCAATGTACTGCAACTCTCTCTTGCTCATAAGCAGCTTGGCTTTAGTCTTGCTGGCAGGGGAGAGGCAGGTCAGGGGGATCTCATCTCATCCTCCTCAATTTCCATATTGTTCTCATATGGTAATTAATTATCACGGTCTAACAGAAAATTAAAATATAAGGCATTTCAGACATGTTGTTAACCAGTGAACTGATTTCTTTGGCCAATTTTTCAATATTTTCTTGATTGAATAAGCTTTCAAAAGCCAAATTCTTGAATAACAAAAATACAATCACAAAACATAAACGAGCAACATGACATTTAGAACAGGAAAACCTGCTAATTCCTTTTGCTACATTTACTGCAAATTTAAAAAAAAAAAAAAAAAAGAAAAAAGCCCAAATTCTGTATCTTGTTCCTGCCATCGAGGAGCCAAGTAGCCAAATAATCCTGGCCAGTTGCTTCCTCCCTCCTCTCACATCCGCTAATTTCTATCCACCTCTTTGTCTGCCATGGCTATTGAGGCTGTGGTGCTTCTGGCAAAAGCTGTCTATCCCACCAGGGTTTTGTTGAACACCTAGCACATCTCTGATCATGAGTTAGAACTTGGTTCTGATTCTCAGTGCAACCTGTAGGCAGTACTGTAAAACCACCAAGAAAAAAAAAGGGCCGGGGGGGGTGTTATGAGGGGGTGTGCAAAGAAGCCTTCCTAAATACAATGACATGCAAAGGCAGTCAGCTCACAGCAGATGTTTCCTTGTAAACGCAATAATGGAAATGCGACTGAGACCTGACTACCTAAGTTTACAGTTTTCTTTAGGACAGGGAACCAAGTAAATCTGCCAACTGCTGTACATTTTTTCACAGTGACAAGATTTCCACAATATGACAAAATTAGAACTGTAAGAGCTTGGAGAGCTCTCTTAACTTTTAATTAAAACTCTCCAAGCTCACTAAAAATAATTAGGCATTAAAATGTTCTGGTTTTCGTCTGAATTCATTTGCACTGCTTGAATGGTCTAGATTTTGCATGAAACAACAGACATTCTAAACAGAAACACTGGAATTTAACTGGGGGTGATTTCCAGACCTGCTTTCTATGATGTGGCTAGTGGGAAAAACTGAAGTGAGGCTGTAGCTTGTACCAATTCTGCCTAAAATGGCTTGTTTCAACAGGAATTCTCTAGTGCAAAGAGCTTTCGCACTGAACGGAGTACACTCTGCTCAGTGCAAAACTCTAGATAAAAAGGAGTTTGAATTTCATGGAAAGAATAACCCAAGATACTGTTCTGACCTTTATTTTTATTTATTTATTAAAAAGCAGAACCTTTAACCTTGCAAATGTTTTTGTTCTCTTAAAATAACTCATACAATGCTATATGCCACACTATTTTTAGCAAAGCAACAAGAGAAAGCATGCTTTTCCCATACAGCAGGGCACTGATATAAACATCAACACAGATGCTCTGTGAGAGAGCGCTGGACTTCTCAAGCACTTGATCATTAAGGAATGCACCAACTGTTTTAGATAATCTCGTGCCAGCTCCAATTCTGCTCCACACTCCCCTTTGGGAGTGGCAAATCTTGTCCTGCTCCTAATTTTTCATTTTACTCACTCCTCCATTCTTTATTTTTTCTTTCCCAGAACAGAGGGAAAAAGGCATTGTGTGCCAAGCAATGCAAGACTAGAATCACTTCCCCAAACAGAGCAAAACTTTCAGACAATTAACCCTCCCCTCTTCTTTCAGATAAATTACTAAGTATAAAATGCAATCTGTTTCCTTTGTTTACTCAATATGAACAATTTGTAAATGACTCAAGGATAAAATTCAGAAAATGTTGTGCTAAATTAGAACCATTATAAACATGCTAATGACTGCTCAACTAAAACATGCAGGATCAGTGTGAAGAAATATATTTAGTTCCTGTGAAATACAGTTGTATTGCCTCAGAACTATCTGGTCACTTAATTGTATATGATTACTTCAGGAAAATGTTAATTTCATGAACACTGCACTAGACAATACACTACGTATGTCAAAAGGAGCTTTCTCAAATGTCAGTGTAATTGCACGAATGCAAGGTTTTGGCATATTAGTAGAAGAGAAATATCTTTTAAGTCTGACAAAATTACACGTACATTTAATTCCTCCACTTAAAGTTTCCCTTCCATTATAAGCTGCATTTTACTGTTAGATTGGCTGTATTCATTGAAGTATACATCATTGCCTAATTTGCATTACAATGATAGTATACTGTGTACTATATGTAATCACCTATTCTCTAAGTATGTGCACCTCTATTTACTACCCAAGTGAACATTTAATATTGGCAAGAGAGAGTCTTGGACTTTACACAACAGCAATTAGGAATAGTTGGGAAAAGGGGAGCACAATTTGCTTGTGATCTCTGGCCAGAAGACTACATAAACTGATACAATAAAGAAGAATGATACACTTATTTTCCTGTTTCTTACTACGTATCAGCAGAGTAACAAAATCAATAGGATATAAAATATTTGCAAAAGAAAGAACTTGTGTTAATGGAAGTAGATCTCAAAATCTGCTTATTTTTCTTTGCTTCCATATCTTCATATCTTTCTGTATTTACCAGCTCTAGAAGATCAATTTTTTTTCCTCAGGGTGGAAGAGAGGAACAGTCTAAGACAATATCTTAGCTAGAACTCATCAACGTAGCTCCATCAAAGACTTGAAATTTCTCCCAATCTTTGGCTTGATTATTCTTTCTCTTAATCTCATACCTCTATTCCTTGTTACAGTCCTCTTATAACCCTAAACAATTCACTTTCATCTTTGGTATCCACTCTTTTCAAACACTTGTGAGCTGAAGTGACATTCTTCTCATTATTACTCAAACAGACTATTGAGAATTTAATCTTTAAATCTTTCTTTGTTAAACTGCTCTGGAAAAAAAATGTGTCATATGGCCTCTGGACATGCAGTGTCTTTCTTTTACAAATGAATTTCCGCAGTAGCTCAACAAGTTGTAGACTGCATGTCTGCCTGTGTTCAGCTACATACTAAGCCCACTCATCGGACTCATCATATTCAAGGCATAGGGGCAGATTTTATTTTCTTTTAACACTGCACTGCTCTCCCACGTTCTCATACCAAGCTGAAGCAAGCAGAAAATCCTATCTCAATTCAAGAAATTATTTGGTAGTACAAATAGGCATTTATGTAATTGCACCTTCTCCTGTCAAGTGCAATGCCAAACGAGCACTGTATCGTTCAGCACAGCAGAAATTCCATAAAGTGACTACGGAAATACTAGTAAAATTTTGGGGGAGTAAAACCATCTCAAACAAAAGACAATACAAAAAAACAAGTGTGGGTAACCTACTTCACACCTGGTTAGTTTGCGGGAGGATGGGGACTGATGGGACTTCCTGAAAAGCAAGAAAAATCGGTTTCTATTAAACTGATTAATGTTCCTCGGAAAATTTGTGGCACCAGATGATTTATGAACAAAACACAGATGATTCAAAAGACCTCTATTTTGTTCCCCCAAATCATGTTCTACTCATTACCCTAATAATGCAGTAATAAACATCTGTTTAATGATTTGAAGGCTTCTTAATATTGGGTATAAAAAATCTTAACTCAGCTCTTACATAAAATATTCTGAAATTAAAACAATTGTATAACAAAAAATAATTTTTCATGATAAATACTTGAGCTTTTTTTGTATGTAAAAGTATAATACAAAGAAAGCAAAATAATATGCTCTTGATTTGAAATGACTTCAAGTAAGGATGCAAAGGAATGAAAACAATAGCTAGAATCTCCTCTCTATTTACCATTTCTGAAGGTCTCCATGGCAGATGATGGAGTCTTTTCTAGGACACTAAAATACACCAACAAAATCAGTTCTATAGCTTCCTTTATACTAATAAATCTTTTACTTCAACAAACTATCATATTCTGTATAAATATAAATACAAAACAAGCAAGACTTTCCTGAGTTACTTCTAGCAAATAGAGCTTTAAAAGGTTTATAAATCTCACAAGCACCAATCTACTTGCCATGGATATATATTTCAGGAATAATAGCTGGTTTGTTAGAAATCTGTGAAAAATTTAAGAAAAGAATGCACTAATATCTTCAAGAATAATATCTTAAAACTGTCATTTCCCTATATACATATAACTGAAAATTAGTCATCTCTTTTTTTTCTTGTAAAAGAACATTATTGATTTTGTAAAGTCAGGTACTGGAAAGATATGGATATGGTAGAATTAAAGGTGTCCAGGAAATCATAATTCAGTCCCCGTGTGAATAAATATTATGACACATTCTTAAAATAAAAACCCACACACAACTGAAAAAAAATATACACTTCTTTTTTTTACAGGATCCTTGCTACATTCAGCACATGGGCCAACCCCAGACAAAAGCCTGAACTGGAACTACAGAGCGAATGAATCTGTTGCCTGTATAATCATTGGCCATGTTTCATCACAAAAGTTCAAAGAAAGTAAATGTATGAGGGGTGGAACTGCAAAAAAGAGAAATGATGGGTCATAGTTCCATTTTCTGGGAGCTCAATTTTAAAAAACTTGGGTTTGTATTTGAGGAATTGCTGAACATTCACAGCTGCAGCTGTGGCAATGTAAAGTCAATGTGAAGACTGAGGCTATATTATATATAGCTATATATAAACTGCTGCACAAAGTTAGGTCCCCTGGAAAAGAATCAGGACCTAAACACCTCAAGTTGAACATCCAATAAATCAAAGTCACCCTTTCAGTCCTACACCTGTGAAGTTGTATACTAACTATCCTTTTTCCCTCGCTAAAAAGACTTTGAGAAGATAATTTGCCTGTAGCACATTTACAGAATATGCTGAAAACCCTCAGCCAATTGTGTAACATCCATGTCTTCAGAGCACAGCTTGAATAATAAGTAATTAATAGACACTGATGTTTCAGATTGACCAGTAAGGATATAACAAGCTGACGGATAGTTTCAAATACACAAAGGATCATCATCATCATCACTAAAAGTGAACTGGATGAATCAAAATTCTCTTTGAGGAAAAAAATTATTTTATTACGTAATAAAAATTTTACTCATCTACATAGAAATAGAAGTTGTTTCCATTATAAAACATTTTAAGTTCTGTTGGGTAACTGCAGAAAGCTTTCACCAGTTATGCAGATATTCTGCAAAATTAAAGCAGTTTTAAACCTGTGCTTATATACAGCTCAGTCTTTTCTAAATTAGATTTAGGAGCCAGATTTGGAAAGAATGGTGATTTGAAGGTTACTGATCATGTTGAATTAAAGACAGGGTGAACAGGAAATGGGCTTCAGTTTCTCCATGCTGGACTTCACCAATTAGAAACACTACCGATAATGAAAGTGCACGTTGCACCCTGTGCTAGCACAGCAAAACAGCCACAGCCTCCTTTTGCTCTCCTGACAGAGCATCTCTTGGCATCCCCCATGGCCAGGCTGACACACCTGCGCAGGATCCCTTGTTTGCTTAGAGCGAGTGATGTCACAGCCTGATGCACAACTGGACTCAGTAACTCATCATCTGTTTCCTGGCAGAAAATAATTTTGCCCCCAAAGTTGGGGCACAAATTCATTACCACATACATCTTCCCAAAATATGTAGCATAGCATTACAATAAATTTTAGAACCGAGAAAATGGGGATCATTTGGAAATGTCTGAGAGAAGATTTAATAAGACTTGGGGAGTTATCCCAAAATCTGCTACCAAAAGAGGTAAATACATATTCAATACAACTAAATCTTCATAGCTACAGAGAAGGAAGACCACAGTAAGCTCGCACTACCTGTTTCAAGCTATTCTTTATTTATTATTCTGCTAATAAATTTCCTTACTTTTCCAGAATCCTCCTCACTACAAGAAAAAATTGGTATTGGAACTCCAGGGAGCTAGGTCACAACCTTCACTAAAAGTTATATTGCAGGTAACAAGATAATCTGCACAATTTTGGTCTTAAACATTTAGTCTTCTGGATTTTATTGATTTAATCCACATTCTATAGTTACAACAGTTAAATTAATTAGCTGAATTTTAGCTGCATAACTCACCAGAAAATTTAAGCAGCTACTTTGACATCGTAGTTTAATGCTGGTTTATGATATACTCTTTACACAAATGCAAAAGAATCTAACAAAGACTCAGTTGTTTAGAAGGAATTTTCTCATGTTGAGGGCCAATAGAAAATTTCACATTATCAGAACAACCCCTACACAAAAGATTGCTCAATAATAAGTTCTGATTTATGACCCTAGAAGTACTCATTCCAGAGAACAGGACAGGTAGGAAATATCTTAGTGCAAATGCTAAATGGCATACTATATTGAAAAAGTATGATATTGCCTTATTCTTTTAAATATATTACCAAATGCACTGCATGAGTAACAGGTGAAAATTTGATTCCTATTACATTCAGTAGATCAGAATGTAATGTACTTTATGCACTAGTACTCTCGGAATAACACAATTCACAACAGGATCTATAAATTTCTTAATCATAAACTATACTTCCTATCTTTTAGAGTGTCTTTTGCAAGGCCACTGCATGATTTCTAAGGCTAGATTCCTTATACACAAAGTTGTATGTATGAACTTCATACAGAAAAAGTAGTGTGGCCACAATGGTTTGGATGCACAGTGCAAAGAATTGCTACGATCAAATCAAAGGCAGGACTTTGGGCCACTGCCAGCTTCTCCACGTGCTCACAGTTTGGTCCGTCTAATTTGTGTTTACACACATTAAAGCTGAGATCAATCTCTCACCCTTTGGTTGCATTTTCATTGTCTCCGCTCCACATGAGAATTGTCTTACCGGGGTTTTCATCTTGACGTTATCCACAAACATCGTTTTATGTAGACAACCACGCAATCTTTTTTGTTGACTACTCACTTTAATCTCTGGGCTGCAAACTTGCCTAAACCCTACTCCCACATTTGCACTCACACTATTAATATAATCATGAGCACTAGGAAGGCAGAGTCTCAAACATCGCAAGTTACACGGCTCTGGTTCCTTAAGCTTTTTTTAAACACTTATTTATGGGCAAGGTATAATTTACACCACCTTATGTATGGCTGGGCAGGTGGTACACTGTGACTGCTGCTCCTTATATCAATTACGCTAACACCATTGTCAGTGGTGCCCACTTTTCCCCACCAATCATATTTTCACCTGTTCTCTCTCATCATAAGATTTGACTGAGAGCTCTCAGGGACAAGGACTGTTGTTTTCTTTCACCACTGCTGCATGTAGAGCACCTAACGTACTTCCTGACAGAGGCGCCTGGAAAAAATTATAAGGAATCATCTTAATTACTTCTAGCAAATTTCAGAGACCCTTCAAAACTCTGTGGCCTAAGCTCTATGGAATATTTTTTTATTATTCTTTTTTCCTTTCAAAGCTATACAAGTCATTTAACTCACTGTCTCAACTGGAACAACAGCTAGTGCTCAACGACCACCACACCTTTGCCTGTGCAAAGAGAGGAAGACAGTATGCACAGACATGGCTTTTCCCAAGGCAAAGCAGTCGCTGCAGCTTCAACAGCTGCCGCTGTACTCCACAAATGCTGAAGTCACATGGAATCTTTTTAATGCTACAATGAGATTGCTGGAGTTTCTCATGGTTCCAGTTTTAGGCAAGTTAGACGAATTGTGACAAGATCTAAAATTTAGGAACAACAATTCCTCTTAGTGAAATATCCCACATCCAGATATTTTTAGGAATTGTCCAAAAGCTTTTCCTTCTTCAGCCAAATGTAACTCTCTAATGAGTTTATTATCTTACAAACAGCGGTGTAATGTGAACTTTGAGACAAAGACAATACATCTCTCTTCTTCTGAAAAACTATCAACTGGACCTACTCAGAACCTGAGACTACAGGCAATTAGGTCCAGAATATCAGTTAAAGAATTTAAATCACCACAGTCCATTGCTTTTTGCAGTTATTTACAAAAGAAGGTAAAAAATTGCCCACTCATTTTGATTGCATTTTTTTACTCTTTTCCCACTAGTGAAATAATTTCAAAATATGGATAATGACAGAGATACAGGCCCTAAAAGTGGAACCTTATACTGGATTAAATAGCTGATCAGAGATTAATAACAAACATTGCTAACAGAGGTATAGGTAAGTCACGGTAAATGTCGACTGCAAAGTCATACAGGAATCACCACGCTGGATCAGGCTGCTTAACAATTCCCCTCTAATCACGGTAAATTTTGCAAAGAGTGGATTAAAAATATGAACACCATAAGCATGTCTCACCTATACTCAAGACTGCACTTTCAAGCAAAAATACTTTTTTTCCTTTGAAGAAGCATTCATCCCTTTATACCAGAGACAACAAGGACACGCATTTCACAGAAAGCATCAGTAGAGTTTGGCCAAACAGAAAACAACAGAATACCAACCTGTAAACCAAAAAGATTAGTTATTTACATGGTCAGGTACATACGTTCTTATCTTTGTTCGAATCAAACAAAATTTGAGGATTTTTTAAACACTACTTTTACAATCTCCTGTTCCTTGCCTAGATGTCACCTTCTAATCTTAATGCCTGCTTTCTCTTGTTTTGTAGCTGCTCTGGTTTCAAATCACAGTATCACAGCTCTAACAGGCAAAGCTATCCGTAAGAGCTCCCCCAAATTAGACAATTCATATCAGCTACTGGATGCAGTCCATACATTGGAACACAACACCAAGTCAGCCAATATCAGCCACAATCTGTAACAACTGGCCAGGGCCACGGTGCCAGGAGTCCTCCTATACTGGACTTTCTCTATGTCTTGTTGCTTGGAGGCTGTGACTCTGACAGTACCATATTGGAAAAACCTGGAATAAATCTAGCAAAGAAAGAGATCACTTGTAAGTCATCTGTGGGTACATTCTGTCTCTGCTGTGTGGCTGAAGCTCCCGTTAACACTAACATGAGCTACGCAGACCTACTGATGGGCGAATTATACCCCTGACAGAAAAGCGGTTTTTTGCTCGATGGATTTTCTTTGATGAACTTGTTGGCTACTGCACAGTCATGTGTATACATTTAAGTATTTCTCTGCATGTATGCATTTGTATATCTCTACAGCGATGATGTCAGTTTGCCTAAAAGTGCAGATAAAGCACTTCTTAAGCCAAAATGGGCCAAAGATAGTTTTCCCCATATAAACTTCGGTTTGTCCCTTATTTATCAAAACCAGAAAAAGTTTGAGAGAAAAGGGGACTAAATTGATTATCCCAACAAAAAGAAGTTAGGGCCTTTCTTAAGACTTACTTTATAGGAACCGTATGCAGAACTTTCACTTTCTAGAAAGTGGTTTTCTCTTGAACACACATCAGAACCATTCATCATCATATAATTGCAAGTTGTCAGTCAGAGCCGCACCCTTCATGCAGTGGCAGGCCGCCAACACATCTGTCAGAAGCACTCACAAGCTTCCGTGTATTATTGTAATCCCCTACAAAAGGAACAAGCCCATTCATCCAGTCCACATTTTCCAAATCGATGACGACTGTAAACCCTGAGCCTGGAAAAATAATAGCACTTGCCCTAAAAATGCCACACTTGTCAGGTGACCACAGGCTAGATGCCAGAGAGCAAATATGAAATAATTCTCATCCCCACATGTAACATATAGGTTTTAGGGAAGTGGGTTCCTCATGCACAAAAGCATAAAGCTGGGTTCTGTGCATACAGCAGTCTCCAATGGTGAAACAGGCTGCAGGGGTAAATCGTTCTACCTTTTCTGCAAACTCTCACTTCTTGCACTCTAGACTCAATGAGGAAAAATTTCCTCTTTCTTCCTTAATGTTTCTACTCTTCTGCTTCCTTTCTCTTTCATCTAGAACCATCTAGTCTTTACATTAGCACATACTCTTTTCTGTGTTTCCACTTTCCTCCTGTATCCTTTGAAAGACACATTCTGCTCAGACAGGCTCCACAGGTAGCACCTCAGGGCCAGCCTGGAATTAATGAACCTGAGGACTTGGACCAATGAGTCCACAGTGGGCAAGATTCTCTTCTCAGAAATGATGTTACGGACTTTCACGGAGAATGCTGCTTTGCACAGGGCTTCAGAAGCTTATTTGCAGAGTATATGCATACAAGAGCCATGAATACTTTGGAGAATGAGGTAGAGTAATAAGCTTTACCCCTCTACATCCACTAACATTTTACCCCTCCACTTGCACTGACTTTTGCATTCTCTCTCTGGAAAAGTATGACAGTTTAATGTTCAGAAACATTGAGCGAAACGCATGCCATTGCCCTTTAAGGCAGCAATGCGGCCACATGAACCCAGAAAGACCTTCAGTGCAGCTTTGCTTCATCAGGCGAGGCTGTGGATGGAGCCTAATGCTTCTCTCAAACCAGACAGATCTTAAGTGCTTAGATATAGAGGTAGAACCATGACTCCTCTCTGACCCTCCTTCCAAACATTTACCCCCAGGAACTTTAAAGAAGCAGGAGCAGACAATCAACACACACGCCCAACCTTAACGATTAGGTTGGTAAAGGCTTTATGCACTCCACACTGCTATCAGGCATTTTTATCAGCTCTTCATAGAGGCAGAATGCATATTATCTATACAGCCATGTACAAAAATATATTTCTGAAAAAAATTGAAATATATATGATGTCTGACCTGCTACAAAATTTATTTCCAAGACCAACTATAGGAAGTATTTATTCCTGAATAATACATCCAGGAGTAAATTATACCATCTCACTGCACAGAGGAAGTTAAATGTCGTAAGAAATCAACTCTCAGCTCTCCTGCATGAGTATATTCACACAGTGTTGTTGTTCAAACTAATGTTATGGAAAATCTAACAATTCTCAGTCTATCTCAAATAAAAGTCTCTGACTACTGTAAAAATACCATGTAAGCATGAAGAAAATTCAGTAACTGCTCCACTTACTCACGGACAGTCACACAGACTAGTCGAGCTAGACCATCCTGTTGGAATGAAGTTGGAATACAGGAATATCACAGTTTATCATTGCACTTCTGTGGAACGTGTTGGTTGTCAAAACAGCAGTGGAGGAAAACAATCAATCCCCCGATCCTTTCATGACTCAGTTTCTCAGATATAAAGATGATCTCTTTATCTCACACAACTACTGAATAATTTTTCTTTTACAAAATGGTAATATAAGCAAATTTAAGCACAATAGTATATTTTTTCAATTACGCTGTCTTAACCTTTAATACTTTCAAAGTTTACTTGACAATGTTCATTTTTTCAGAACTACACCATATTCAATAATTCTTAATTTTTTGCATTAATGAAGACCAAACTTCACTAAGTCTGAGTGAAATTAATTTTGGTGTTGAGACATCATGAAGTAATAATATCTGCTGTAAACTGGGTAAATCAAGATAAATTAATGCTTTCTCTTTATATATATATTTATATATGATACTAAATACATGCAAATATAAGTACAACATATGGTCAACAAGAAATAAATAAAACTGAAAACACTTTACAACTGCATGGCATGTATCCAAACTAAATTTCAGGTAGCAGATGGCATGAATAGGATACATGTGAGAAACAGGCAATTTCAATTATCTCTGAATAGTTCATAAAAAATAAAATTTGGCAAACCACAATTTTTAAAAAATGGACTTGAAAAATAACATCGTGTAATAGAGATAACTGAATTGAAAACATAACAATGCAAAGTTATTAAGCTCATCCTGAGCATAATTTCATAATGAGTATTAAATGATTACATGTGACAGAATAGAGCTGCCCCAAATACTCATGCCTGGAAAACGTAATAATTAATTATTCCAAGTAGGGCTCAGAATTTCATTTTAGTTATTATCATTACCGAAAAGTGGCACACCACAACAAGTAGAATCTGGACCTGGTCATTTCTTCGAACAGTTATTCAGAGAAACTTCAATGCGATCTATTCAGCAGAAGTCAGATTTGCCCACAGATGCCATGCAAAAATCATATTGTTTCGAGCCATAAGGTGGAAAAAGAAACTACATTTAAAATCTTTTCTGATTCACACCAAATGAGAATCTGGTCTTCACAAAAGCATTTGCTCTCCTTTTAACTTATCTTTTGGAAAAATGAAATGTGTCAGGTGGATTCCTGAAATTTCAAGATTTGGTAAGCAGGACAGAGGCTAATTTCCTAAACATTTCATTGAGATGCTTACAAATGCTGTGTAGAATCACCAGGCAAATCACCTAGGAATCAATTCATGAGACACGGTACTATTGCTTTCATACTCCCCTCCCTAATTCTCCTTTCCACATAAGAAATGTGTCAGACATAAAGATCTATTAGCTCAAATCCCTGAAGTTATTCAGATATCTAAATACGATTTAAGTGTCTAATTGCCATTTGTGTAATTGGGAGTTAGATAGCTAAACAATAGTTTGGGTGTCTGTATTCCATTGAGATGTAAGCTTTTCTGTTAATGAAACTCTCAGCATTATCCCTATGAAAAAATGGTAAAAGCGCTCTCAACCATTCCATTCTTAAGCTAGATTAATGACAAAACCAAATAAAAGGATGAAAAAAAAATCCTGCCTGCACAGATATAGGCAGAATGAAGTGTAATTTTCACTAATATACACATAGACTTTTATTTATCAGATTTGCTGTTAGCAGACAAGATAGCAACTCCAAATATCAGAAAAGAAAGGAAGAGTTTATTGACCCCTGTGATTCCAGAAACATTTAGTAAGGACTGGAGAAGCTTTTATCCAGTTCAAATTATAAGTATTTCTCTTTTTTCATGCTCATAACAAGAATTTGATCCCTGTTAAAATGGAAGGTTGTTCAGAAGGCTTTATGAACAGTACCTTCAGCCTGGCATAACAGAGACACAACATAATCAGCAGGCACTTCTGAGCATCTCAATAACTGAAGTCTGGGTCTTTGAAAGAACGACTACTCTGCCATTTCATAACTGCCACCTAAAAGCGGGAAAGTGTTGTTTAATGACAGATGGGTTTTACTGCCCAGATGAATTGGAATAATAAATAGAACCCATGTATTTTATGTACAATGAACGCTTATGAAACTAATTTATACATCTATGTGCTTATAGTTAGATACAGATATATCTACAATTTCAGTATTTAAAAAATAGCCAAAAATTTTAGCTACGTTACTTGAATCAAATTACATCTCATTTTTAAAGCTGGTGGGCCCAGTAGTTTTGGAAGTTGAAGTTAGAAGCGCTGAACATAGTTCAGCAATCAGTCCCAGTATGTTTTGAGTTAGGCATCCAAGGTCAGTAACCACAACTGATCATTTCGATCACTGGAAAGTATGTTCACAGTATACACAGCTACGGAGTCAAGACACTATGAGCTAAATATCCCTGCCATGAGAAAAGAAAGGCCATTATAGACTACCTTTCAGACAAAGCAATATGGGAGGCACCTGCTGAAAATATGTTTTTAGGATTCAGAGACTCCCCTGGGGGACTCAGCTCCTTCTTTTAGGGACCTTAACCCTCTCTCATGAGACCTCAGACAGCCCTTTCCCAGGTCCTTCTACCACAACTCACAAAGCCTATGCCATACCTCCTATCTTGGAAGGTTGGGACACAACAAAAGCTACTAAGGAGTTGTCAGAAATGTCATGGCCACCTCATACATTAGGAGTCCCGGTCAAGCAGGGATTTCTTGAGCACATGAGTCCTGTCTGCGGTGATTGCAGGTAACCGTATAATAACGAGCAAAGAAGTCTGCAAAGTTCACCAAGCTCCATGTGGTTACTCACATCAAAACTATTTCATTCTGATTTGAGAGTGGCTGCAAGAGTAGTTGTTCATCAAGCTTGCGTTTAATGTCATTTTTCTTTCTCTACTTGCCCACCAACTGACAGTCCTGCAACAGAACAGCTACCGCTCTCATTCTTTCCATGCCTCAGAGCACAGGAGATTGCCAGAATATACCTTACTCTCTCTGTAATCTATATTTTTTTTAAAAAATGACAAAACTTTCTAAAATTTAGAAGCACAGTAGAAAATTTAAACGAAACTCTTAATACAAATGAAATGAATCCTAGTAGCCTAACTACCAGTTTCAAACCAGTAAATCAGTATGCTTAATGTCAGCAACCGATAAAGTAGAAACATATGCTCTGCTTCACTAATGGCATAAAAAACATTCTCTGATTGTCTTCTGGTTGAAGCCAAATGTTTGTTGGTTAGAACAAGATTTATCTTAGAAACATTAATTTTCTATAGCTTGCAAACTGATTTATTTTCTACTAAAATCTATGAGATTACTTTTAGCTTAAAAAGACTTCGGTAATGGTTTCTGCACAAGACCTATCAAATGATATTTCTTGGCCCATAACAGTCATCTATCCTTCCTCCTGGCTAAGAAACCTTCCCACAGTATATTACAGTACAATATGTGAGCTACTGTGTTTGAAGTTACAGCTTATTTTATCAAGCAGTATATGTTCTCTACAGGTAGTAAGTGATGCACTCCCTTGGAACAAATAGATCAGTGTTTTCTTTGGTTTTATATTTTCTTTGTTTGAAAAGAATATTAGCTGCTAAGGCAATGCAGTATCAAATATTCAATATATAACTGTAGAAATATACACATGCATACTGTATACACACCAAACATGATACTAGAATAGAATTACGTGATACCTGCTGAGTATCCATTTTTCTTATGCATTTGCACCAAGAATCGAGTAGTTAGATTTTCCAGAAAGTTCAACTCTCTTTCAAGCATTGAAAAGATGTGAACAACTCCTCGGAAGTGTTCCCGCTATTCTCAGCGCTGAGAGTTGTAATAAATGAAACATTTTTTAATGTGACTAAAGAGCTGTTTAACACTAGGGCCATTTGAAAATCTGGTCCAGTGAGGGTATCTATCTCAGAATGACAGGAAGTCCAACTAGCATCTTTAATATAATCATCTGCTACATTTGGGGCTTAACAGTATATTATCTAGGCACGAACTGCAAGATTGGTCCCATAAACTGCAAATTTTACTTTTAAAAATTGTGACCACTGTAATTTTAAGAAACCTGATAACTTCTCAGAGATCACAGTAAATAAATGGTTGCATGAAAGGGTCAGTTGAAAGGATATGGCATACAGTGGCTGACAAAAGATTAAAACGCAATCACATATGAAAAAGCCACAACTTGAAAGAAATCATGCATTCTTGAAAAGACACTTAATACTAATAGATGACATACTTTTACTTGAGTTTGGATCATCTAACTTCATGACTCATTATGTATCTGAGTATATCAATTATATCATAAATAATTTATATCATTACAATGTTCTGTGGTTTAATGCATTTAAAAGTGTTCTAGATAGATGAGAGTTACATGTCTCACTCACCTCAACAGACCTAGGACACGAAGAGTGAAAATAAACTTTCTTATTAATTAGTACTAATACTTCTTCATGTAAATAAATTAATGCAAAAAGATACCAAAGCACAGTGCAAAATCAAGTAAGCATTAGAGTGTCCAATTTATAGACAAGGTATCTGAAGCAGGGAGATTAACATCACTGCCCAAACTCAAAGCAAGTCACTGCAATCACTACGCTTCTCTCCAGATTCTGAGCCAGCTCCTGGAACAGAATAGAAAACTTAAGAAAAACAGAGCTTGTAGGAAACATTCTCTTAACATACAGCATGATCACAAACACTGAAAGCCTGGTTGACATTTTCAAAGCTGCAAAGGGAATTTGGATGCCGCCAATTCTCATTAACTTTAATGGGAACTGGGCATCCAAATCTCTTAGGCAGTTTTGCAAATCCCACCACAAATGACCATTTAGGTGGTAAGCATTAAATGGTATTGCCTGCCAGGCACCTTTAGCTTAGAGAGTCACATAAAATAAAGCTCCATTGTTTTCTTCCTTGTAAAATAGTATGTAAGCAAAAAGAAGTTTCTCACTCGTGGCTTGCACAGAAGCATTTTTTCTTGCCACTTGCAAGATGCATTTCAAGCAGCTTCTTCAGACTATCACTAGGAAAGACAGGACAAAAGAAACACATAGGAAAACAATCACTGCTGAGAGATAAAAAGTAAATTCACTGTAAGCTGGTGAGTATTTCTGAGCAGACGCTTCTGAAATGCATGTGGGTTTTTTATTTCACTTTTAATAGAAATATTTGGCACTATTAGAGTGCTATATTTCTCACCTATTCATCCTTTACTTTCTATATGCCTGTCTTTCTGACTAACACCTTGGCATTCAAACAAGTACTATGCTCAAAAATAAAAAAAAATAAAACCTGTATAAATGACAGAGTGTTCAACCATGAACACATTGTCTTTTATGAATATTATAATCACAGAATCAATAAGCCTACAAAGAAAAAACAGGACACAAAACGTGTTTTGTCATTTCTGACGAAGTTATAAAAACAACAGACATTCAATATGCCAAGTGTTCTTCAATCCTTCATAATCATAGCCTTATTGAAGTGAGGACAAAAAGGGTCTAATTGCATAGGAGCAATCTCAATGTAATAGGTTATACACCCAGGCACTGCTGCACAATACAACAAAAACAACGTTCCCTGTGTATAGCAGAATGTCATCTCTCATTTTCAGGCAATTACCTTCTTTCTTGTCAACAGTTTTAATAACCTCCATCATCTCTAAAAGACTTTTGCTTCAGTTAAATAATTTTCAGCTTTTTAATATGCAAATGTGCTTGTTCATATGCATGGGTGAAGTGGCGCTGCTACTTGAAATGTGTCAGTACATTGTGGAGCACCTGCACCTCGGGGAAGCTTGATTTAATTGACACCTAATACTATTCATTATTCCACTTAGTGAGCAACTCCTATTAGTCACCTGTAGGTTTTCCTATAAGCAGTGCTTTGGCCACCAATGAAAATAAGAATATTTCTATAAATAGAATGGCCATATTTAGTAAAGGGGGTTCACTACTGGTGAGTCTGGAACATCATTTCATCAGGAATATTTCTAAGGATTCACCCCCGCTTTCGTCCCCAAAACTTTTTCCTACTCTAATGGAAGTCAAGAGTAACTCCTATTTTAAAAATACTCCATCTGTGTTAAGTGTTGATATCTTAATTCTATAACTGTATTAAATGAACATTGTGTGAAGTCTGCAAAAGAGAATGGGGAAGGTGGGTGGGTTTTATTAATGTAGCTACTGTTTCCTTAAAGAATTATCTGAGTTGGATGATTCCAATGTCTGTTTTACATGCTCTCAATGTAATCGCTGGCTGTGCAAAGACACGCAGAATATGTGTTATTAGTTGAATATTTCTGTAATAAATATTTACCATTCTAGTTTAGTTTAACCTTATCCAGCTAATAGCCAATTTCGCTCAATTGTGAAGGATGTGCAACAAAGATCTTTAAATTGCCACATGAAATAATTACGTTGAGTATGGGATTCTCTGTTTCCACTGATATGAATGGTATAAATATATGCTATAAATGGATACAGTTTAAGACTGTCATTGTTTTTTCCTTACTGTGTTACAACTCAGGCACAGGGCACCGTATGTGCTGAGTTGATGATATCGGGGTTGTTTCTTTACCACATGGTCTGTAACCTTATTGTTCGGGCCACATTTCTTTTCAGCATTAATGCATTTGTTAGTCCCAGAAGGCTTAAACTACAGATGTTTAACATCCTGCTTATGGACAGATCATCTGGAATATGAACTGAGAAATCTATACGACTTATTAGTATATGTTATGAGTGTAACAGAGATTTAATAGTCTGTTCAAACTAGATTAGTGAAACAGTTTCTTACAAAAATGCAACTTCTTAAAATAGACACATGTAAAAAAGAAAAATTAAGACATTCTTTTGACTAAAATATGATTTTTATCAGAAGAATTTGTCACTAATTAATGCTGTTTACATAATAGTGCATGTAACATTAATTACAGCTTTCAGAATGTTAACTGCAAACCTTTTTTTTTTTCCTGTGAGCACAGATTTACCAGTATGGAGGAAATCAGAGCTCTTTTGAGGGTTTTTCTGCAGTGTATTCAAAGTGATCATAAATCAGTTTGAGAATTCAAAGACAGTTAAGGACATAGGCAGTAAAAAAGACTGAGTAATGCTAACCGAGAACTCCAATCATTTTTAAAGTAAGTGGGGAGAGCGCTGGTCAACTAGGCGATTGTTGGTATCCCCCAAAATGTAATCTCCAAGCTGAAGAATGGCAGCTGGCAGAACAGCTGGTGAATAGGATTAATGTCAGAAGAAAGAAATAAAACTCAACATATGTCCAAGCCTGCGGTGCTGGGACTGAGCATGATTGTACCCCGACGGATACCATGTGTACAGCTGGAAAGTGCCACTGTGCCATGCTTCTCTACCCCACAAGGTCATTTCTAAGAAGTAGAGCTAATATCTGAACTGAACTTTTCCTTGAGAACTCTGAATGACTAAGAACGAACAAACAAGTATCACAGAGTAAATATGTTGGACTATTTTAACCCGCACTGGGTGTTTTTTTATAATACAATCTCAAATGAAAAAGCAGATTAGTATTAAAACTGACAGATTGCACTAATGTAAATATAATTTTAAAGCTATTTAAACATTTTAATCTCATCTCATTCAGATTTCCACATTCGAGGTTCAAATAAGAACCAAACCCACAAGTTTAATGAAAGAAATAATTTAATGTCAGGGTACTTACATATTTTACTGAAAATAAATGTTAAGAAACAGCATGCATAGCTAGAATATTCCTAAGAAATTCAGAAAATGATTAAAAATGACACCAGCATTAATTCATATTTATATTTTGAAATGTTAGCTTTTAAGGATATTTCAGCTCATGTTTTAGCATGCTGTGCTTTTTTTCCTGTAACAGGGCAGTTGTTGGAATTTGTTATAGTGAAGAACAGTAAACATATAAAAATTCCTAACTCATGAGAAAGGCGCAAGTATTTTTAGGAGTTTGAAAAGAACAAATTCTGTTCAGTCTCCATTTTTCGATTAGTAGCTTGAAATGGATCAGCTAGATAGGAAAGTTCATACATCATCAGAGTCAACATAACAATTGTATGCAGTGAGAAAGAGCACAAAGAGTTAACATAACCAGGTCTGTTCTGTGCCTAATGTCATTTTCAAATATGGTGCCTTTGGTGCCTTTTATTTTGGATCATGAATATTTAGGAAAAAAAAAGTTCCAAATCCGAGTTACTTTTTAAAATACTGCCTTCTGCTATGCCTACTTGAACTTAGAAATGTCTATTTGATGAAAATGCAAAGATTATTGAAGCGATAAATCACACCCACATCCCAAAACAAACTTGTCTCCTTTTCTCTCCTTTTCTTTTTGCTTGCTTTTTTTTTCTCCTTTTATTTCTGTTGTCTTTTTTCATTCTTTTTTTTTTTTTCCCCCCTCTGTTCTTTATTCTTTTCCCTTCTGGCATCACATCAGGAAGCACGCAGTGGAATAATATCCCACACACTCTTACCAGAGGAAAAGACACATGTATCTCAAAGGACGCAAGCACGCCATGCTACCTTGGTACCTTAAAATGGAATATCCAACTGATGCTCCATCTGTCAGCTGCAAGACAGCAACAGGTAACCTGCAGTAATATTTTATTACTCATACTAAGTTGTCTTCACTAAGGAGGGTAACTGTATTTTTTTTCCACTTAAAGAAAATAACCAACAAATAATAAGCAAACCTAGTGACTTGTTCAGCTTAGAAGTACATTTTTTTGACCTGTAGAAAGATCCTGGTTCATATTTTAACAATGGAAACCCTCTGCAATAAGAGATGTAGAAGAGCTACAAAAAAACATATCTCAAGATGAGAAACCCGAGCCAGTTTGAAACTAGTGAACACCAAAGGCCACAACAGTTACTGGCTTGTAAAGAGTGCAATTACAAAAATTTTCCTCTGAAACCTCTAACCGCTTTTTATTTATCAGATGCTTACATAATGCTCGTATAATTTTAGATACTGTGGTACATTACAAACAAAACTAGAGGCCTTCTATTTTTTAAACAGTTTTTATCCTGGCATAATCCCATTAGTGGCCTAATTTTATGTGAGCTCCAGTAGTATGAACTGATATAGTTTTTATCTAAGAATTTTCTCATGTGTGTTCATCCTATTAAAGATGCTTCACAATTTGTGTTCTATCACTTATTTAAAATGTCACTATATTCTTCATATTTATTCAGAAATACCTATCCATTTTCCATTTATGTGGATATACCTACACAATTTTACCAAGTTCTCTTATCCATTTTTCAAAACAAAGGTAATAATGGAAGTGGGGGGAAAAAAAATTACATAATGATAGTAAAAGTATAGCACTTATTATCTTCTCATGCCCTGATGACTGACTCCTCCAGTAGGAAAAATGCTCAGAAGTTTTAATTTCTCAACACAGGCATATCTGCATTTCTAACAAAGGTAAAACTTCTAGAGAATGATTTTGAGCTTTCCTTGAAGAAGGACTCATATGTTAAGGTTTAAATGTCTAATCAAGATAGCAAATTTTAGATATTTTTCATCACATGAAATTATTCAATTCTAAAACAGATGTGATTCTAAGTAAGAATCTCCAGCAGCACTCATCTAATACATTACGTACCAGCGAAAATGTTTTTGTTTGTACTCACATAAAAGGGAAGGAAGAGCACATTGCTTATTACTATCTACTGAATTGTTTAAGAGGATTTTTAAGATACAAGTTAAAAGAATTTCATAATTTCAATTTCTCCTTTTCATTTAATAGTAGACATTCATTAGGACCCACACACTGTAATAAATTATAATAATTTCAAACAAGAATTAAATTACTAGGTACCTAGTGAAAGAGCCATTTTTTCTTAGGTACCCTGTAATCTAACTGTCAGATTTAAAATCTATTCCCAATCAACTCTTCACAACATTCACATTTATTCATCTATGCTAAATTAATAAAAGGTGTGAATAATACTGACAAAATTGATCATTATTGTTCATGTAGATTTAGAAAATTATAAGGTAATCTAAAATATAAAAGGAATTGAGGGAAACTATTACAGTTCTTATAAATAAATTCATCTTTTCATATTTTTTTTTAATCAGGAAAAATCTTCAACAAGAATTTATTTAGATTGACTAGTAAAGCTATTTAATAAATTGCACATTTAGAATATAACTACTTTTTATTTCAAAAACTATTAAAAGTTGATGATGACTCTAATGCAACATGACAGTGCACCCAAAATCTTAAAAAGTAATGCTGAAATGCTACCTAATGAAAGACTGAGTACAAATTCTTTGTAGGTCGATTTGAGGACATGCTAAGCTCCTTCCACGAGATCCTGAGTGAGCTCAGGTAACATGGAAGTAAACGAGAACTGAGGTCACTCAGAATTTCTTGGAATTCAGATCTAAGTGAGTGCAGCAACACTGAGAAACAGGGTGAGCATCCCTCCCCTTTATCTGAGTAAACAGATATAAAGGGGGACAGCATTCTCCAAGGAATTAAAGGTGTTACACAATCATCTTTCTTTATTTACAGATTTATCAGCAAGCAGAAGTAACCACTGGATATGATTACAGCTCTACATAAAACCAAAGGCAATGTCTATATTAGAGTATCCTGTCCTTTGCACATTTGCAGTAATTCCTACCATCTAACCTCACTGACCCTCTCCCCCCTAAACGGGGATCCCTGCAGATAAAGTAAAGCATGTCAACATCTGTTCCCATTCACACCGATTTTAATTTACAAAAAGAGCTTTGCTATTTTCAGAACAGGCTCCAGAGCACAATGACAGATTTAAGGCCTTTAATGGGGTTGCGTTTTGAGTGTGTCAGCGTTTCATACTCACCAGGACTTGATTCTAAGGGGCTGCACCAAAGGAAGCTGCCGGGGGGTAACGGAGCCACAGCAAGGATGTTCTCCTCACTACCGCACTATTTACCTATAAACCAGCTGATAAAGTTTTAATGTCTTTAACAAACCTCTGTGTTTGCTGCTTTCACCAGAAGTCAGAGCTCCAGAGCACTGGTGATCTGATGCCTTCTCTTCCCATTTTCACTCTGCACATTCCTGTCACCACTACACACCTTTCTGAAACTCCGCATGTATTACTGAGGGTACGTTTCCCAAACTGCTTTCTCATGACACAGCTGTCTTCTTACCGACTTTTGAACCCACTGCTTTTTGTAAAGCAGAGCTAGGCCAAAGCTTCGTTTCTCTTTTGGATTTTGTTTTGGATTTTTATTTTTTAACAGTCTTGAGTCTCTGTTGTTCTGACACATTACAAATTTTGCAGTAACTAACCATCATTTTTCTAAAGTCGTTTTAACTAGAGTTTATTCATAGCTTGCCCTTGTAAATCTAAAGAACTTACTCATCCTGCTAGAAAGTGCCAGAAGATGTAGACTATGAAGATAACAGTTGTGCAAAAACAATTCACAAAGTTTCAGGGAATTCATAGTGACTGAAAATAATTTTTTCTGTCTCCTCAAGAGGGTTTAGTTGTTTGTTGGGTTTTTTTTAAGATATACAATACGAAGAACAACTTGGAGAAACAATGCACAAGTTGTGTTGTAATCACATAACAGCTAAGACAGGAGCAGCTGAGCAGAAGGAAGATGGGCAGTGGAATGCCATACAGTAATCAGCACTGTTGACTAATCAGAATTTGAGACACTAGAAGGTAATAAGGGTATTATAAAGAATGGCTTACTGAAGGAGCAGCTGTTTATGTGTAGCTCACTGTTTAAATGAGTTCCACTAGATTGCCACGGTGTGTTTTGGTAAAAATGTTTTACTCAAAAAAAAAAAAAAGAAATAAAAAAAATAAAAACAAACCAGAAAAAGCAAGCATGAGGGATGAATTAAATATCTGGATATCATGACAGTAACAGCAGCAGCTATCTAGGTACCGGGGACTTCTAAAAACTGACATAAATTCAGTGGCCCTGGAAGTTACAAAAGAATATTCATTACTTAGGCAAAGCCTAAATGTCATCTTTGTTAGCCTCCACCACCGAGTGTTGTTGCCATGGGCACAAGAGCTGAGGTGGTTATGAAGGGTAATAGACAAAGAGGAAAAAACCAAGGGAAAGTATAACTAAAAACAACTACAGAGCCATTTTGAGACATATTTGCACCAGCAGCCAATAAACACAAGAAATAAATCCAGCCTAATTTACAATTTTCATATTCCTCCACACAAACACAATAAAAAAATAGTTCTCTGATCTCAACTAGGAAAATCTAATTAAATAATGTAAAATGACCAAAAATAGAAACAATATTCAAAATTGCACCAGTGAAAGCCACAACTTGCTGCAATTCTCAGACAATGATCATATTGTTCAAACCTATGTGCCATAGGGTTGTTCAACAGTTTCTGTTTGCTTGTTTGCTTTCAGAAACCACCTTACAGTTTTGTTCTTAAAAATATCTTTGCACTGTTGGGAGCAGGAAGGAGACTGCCTAATAGTAATGGAAATTTATCATAATCCATTATTTAAAATATTTTGCTCTGGACAGCAAGGACTTGGTAATATTTAAAAGCAGCCAGCAAGCAGTGGAAACTCTGGTATCTTTTGTAACAGTTCACATGTCAAGCTGGCAAAGTGCCCACAGTGTACGGCAGAAAAATCTATTTAATGTCTGCCCCACAAGGCGACATGAGGCTTGATTGGCAGAAAGCAGAGAGTGGCTTTTGATCATGTGTCCTAACAAGCAGTTCCAGCTCCTGTCTCTTCGGCTGAACGGCTCCACATTACCTATTCAAACAGAAGTGACAGGCCACTGCACTACTCTTTGGCTCTAGTCTCACGCAGTGGGAGCTATGCTGGAGACAGAGCCACTGATTAAATATATCACTTTTTCAAGACAAGCAGGTTGTCTGAATCAAAGTTGGACAGAATAGACTCAACATTATTAAAAGAGGATATAAAACTGGAGTTGAGTGATGTTAGGCCAGTTTGTACAGCCTCAGGGATTCACAGACTGACAAGGGGAATAAGGAACAGCAGAACTCATAAAGCAGGGTCAGAAATTAGCTGTGACACCTTGGCCATTTTCCCATCACGTCAGGGCCACTGTGTTTCAAATCCTGTAGTCTCTTTTTTGGCCTTTTTTTAAATGATTTTGTGTGCATGGAGGGGAAGGGAGAACATACAAATCACTAACCACTGAAAGTCGCAAATTGCGGTTTTACAATAAAAGATAAAATATTAGCCACATTTTGCCACCTAATATACAGTGTTCTCTAATTAGATTGGGGCTTTTTCCTTATATTCTCATCAGCCAAATTATTGTCATCAAATAATTTGTTGATACAGCACTACGTACTCTTGCTCTAAGGAATAACTGAAAGCTGGTGAAAATTACTGACTAGAGATGCTTATTACATTGCCTTGTTCCTTCATTAACAAATTAGTTTGATTTTTGAGGTTGTATGTCTGGCCACTCTCAGTTGTGTTATCTGATACACAGACACAGAAAGGCAATAGACATGATACGTTACCTAGTCATTATACGAGAGAAACAACAGATACACTGAAACTTGGAGGAACCAATCCTCCAACTAAATGTGAATTTCAAGTATAACTGCAGATACAACCAAACCTATTAATGAAGCTGCAACAACCTCATTTAAACAGCTAAAACCGAAAAACAGTCCACAGAGGAAACAGAAACTGAAGCAAAGGAAGCTTATTTTACCTAGTGATGCATTTGCATACCAAATCAATAAAATTACTTCTGAGCTATTCAAAGTTCTGTAAAAAAATGTTAAAATCATGACACAAAATCTAGACAGACTTTTTTCAGAACTACTCCTGCAGTAATTTTATTGAAATTAATAGTCACCTCAGGAATAAACTTGATTCAATATTTATTTTGCACTATGGCAAGTTCTTCTGACATTTTCACAAACCTCTGCCCAATGTGTTAGTTTTTGTTTCACTGTAAATATTTAAAAGTAATCTGCTTGTTACATATTTAAGATATGATAAGGACTGCTAAGACCTCTACTGAGAAGCGGAGCTGTTTTAAACATTGGAAATGCAGGTAAATTTGAAGACAGAGTAGAAAGAGCAGAATCCTGTCCTCATGCATATCCCCTAACACATAGAGCAGAGCTGTAAATGCAGACAGAATTCAGTCTTAAGGTGGTGTTAGACTAACAAGAAATTCACTACGGAGCTCACAGTGTTTTTGGTGCCACTGCAGGCTCTCCAGACTGTGTTCAGAGTTCCTCCAGGTGAGTGAAAGAGCCTGCTCGCTTCAACATTTTCAAACAAATCAAAAACAGAGGAGTATTCAAGATGGGTTTTTTTAGGTTCAGTGAAGATCATGATTCACCATAGAAGGTGATGTCACGTCAAGTTCTTTAAGAAATGTGAGCAGGCAGCAGTGCATTATAGTTTCATGCTGAAATACAGCAAATGGTTATGTAAAGCATTAAGTAAAACAGTTAACAAAAAGGAAGATGAAAATAAACAGGCATTCATACGTAGGGCACTCTGCCCAGGAACTCTGGCCACCTATGTAAGTAAAACTAAAAATACATTATGATTAATAAAAGAAAACAGCTATTAGATACATTCCAAAATGCTAGGCTGTAGAACAAGACATTTTGGCACAGCTTTACTTATTGGCAGCCCATGTGAAAGACCAACCCAAGACTGCAGCAGAGTGGCTGCTGCTAGTCAGGACAGAGCAATGCTAACAGGAGATGTTTGCACAGTACTTGCCCTCACGACTATATTTAACAAGGGCTATTGCACTCTTTTTTGAAAATCACAATCGAAACTCTACAGAAACACCACGACTTCTTTATGTTATAAAAGTAATAAAGAACAGGGGGGATTTTGACACACTAGCAACTATTACCTCTTGCTTCATTTTGGAGATAAACACGCCAACGGGTAAATAAGGAAGAAGCCTGGCTACTAATGGAAATTAGAAGGATTCCTGACAATGCAAAATACACTAATGAAGCACAGAAACATGTAGTTCAGAATACTGAATTATGTTTTGTTCCTGGTTTTCACTTTGCCCTCACCAGCTATGCACTGGGAAGCAAGAGCACACACACAGAGCTAGAACTCAAATTATTCAGGTGAACAGGACTCCGAAAGGGCTTGTGCATACTGCTGTTGAAGTTCATGACAAAGCCCTTCTTGGCTTTAAATGTATCAGATCAGTCCCACAGTGCAGAACTAGAGGCCTTAAAATAAACCATATTTGAGACCACACTTGGGGTGCTGTGTCCAGTTCTGGGCTCCCCAGTACAAGGCAGACATGGGAATACTGGAAAGAGTCCAGCAATGGGACACAAGACACAAGCAGAGCATCTCTCACGCAAAGCAGGGCTGAGAGAGCCATGACTGTGTAGTCTGGTAAAGAGGAGGTTCCAGGGGATAATATATAAATATCTGACAGTGGGAGTAAAGAAGACAGACCCACACTCTTCTCAGTGGTTCCCAGAGACAGGCCCAGTGCCAAAGGACACAAATGGAACAACAGGAAATTCCCTTGAAACATGAGAAAAACTTTCATTATTGTGAGGATGACCAAACACGGAACAGGTTGTGGAGTTTCCAGCCTTGGAGATACTCAAAAAACGATGGGACATGGGCCTGAGGAACCTGTTCTGAGCAATACTGCTCTGAGCAGGTGGGTTGGATGAGATGATCGCAAGCGATGCCTTCCCACCTCAGCCACTCTGGGATTCTCTGGCTCTATGAAACCGACAGCAAATTGAGTGCAGGAGAACACAGACAGATTGTCACTGAAGTAAACACAGTAAGGCTCTTTCTTGTATTGGCTTATATACTTGAAAGAAGAAAGTTGCTTTTCATTATGACATCCTAAATTTTATGATACTGAACAGAGCGGTTCTTTGTAAAACGGATAAATTAAAGATTCAATTTCCTCCTTCAGATCATAAAACACTCTAGGAGATTTCCAAATTCTTTAAGCTCAAATTCTACCCACTACAAATTTCAGGGAAAATGAAAACGTCTAAAAAATACTTTATAAAGTAGTATTCTAAGTGGAAAAAATTAACTATATTTTTCCCTAATTCTTATTTGGATTTAATAATACACAAAAGTAATACTGATGTTGAATGTATTTAGTCTCCTTAACATAATATTTATTTGGGGTTAATTAGCATGGCTGAAGACTAATCTTAACAATTGTTTGTTGTTTCCACTGGAGGCAGGTTTTCCTTCACGAAAAAAGTGGCATCTTGGAGTTTCAGACTCAGACACCGAGGGTGAGAGTAGCTGCTCCCTCCGTTAGAAAAACAAGGCAGCCCGAGCTCCCACAGCCAGGCAGCAAATGGTTCCTTCTCTCTTGTGGCAACCAAATAAAGTTGTCAGAATTATTTTTAAGTAATGATAAGGTATCTAAACCAAATACTATCTAGAAAAATAAGGAATATATCAGCATTTAAAATGTATACGCTGCTGAGCATTTTTACTGTCATTTCTTTAAGAAAAGCAGATCTAATTAGCTGTACCTCTAAAGTGCGTACCTAGCATTTTTATTATGTATTATAACATTTTGCTTAGAGTTGACATTTTTATTCTGACAAGCACTGTCTGGAGAGCTCTCAATAAATAATACATTTACAGTTTTCAGTAAATAAGCACTGGACACAAATCGTTATCCTTACTTACAGCTGCCCCTCTCTAATAGTGCTTTTACAGGTAAGGTGACTATTCAGTCTAATGCAATAC
Source organism: Patagioenas fasciata (assembly GCF_037038585.1). Taxonomy (NCBI): domain Eukaryota; kingdom Metazoa; phylum Chordata; class Aves; order Columbiformes; family Columbidae; genus Patagioenas; species Patagioenas fasciata. Next base: position 14,009,770 of record NC_092524.1, read on the forward strand.
TCTCAGTGCTGGAAAGATATTTCCATTCATTACCCCAGTCACAAGCACTTAAAGTACTTTTAGGCCCCGTTGCAAAACAGCAGGAAGGGCAAAGCAAATAAGACCAACTAAAACTAAAGTTAATCGCCAAAGAAATCTGAGGTCATTCACCTTACAGAACTTGGAAAATACAATGGCATACAAGAACAGCCACATTCAAGCCCATCTTTCCTCATATTTTTATATTGACAACAATTTTAGGAAGGAAACTATTGCAGTCTAGTCCCTATTATTAACCCGATGGCTACAACATGTATTTCAATCTGATCTGATCATCACTGTGTTTATGTCACAGTACATCAGAAGCCAACAAAGTCTGAGTTTGCTTTTCTGCTACCAACTGAAGCAACTCTCCATATTTTTACAGCTATTTACTCACATTCTTGAGCACAGAGACCAGTGTCTGTTTTACCCATTCACACTGAACTTGCATTTCTTACTGCTGTAAGTAAAAACCTGTTGGTTTAGACATGCTTTTTTAATATTAAGAATACTTTCATAATACTAATAACATACAAATAGTGTAAAGATAGCAGATCTTATGTCTAAAAAGAAGACAAAAATGTAGAGGAGCATAGTGCAGAAAATTATATCAAATGGAAGCATGTAGACACACAAGATCGATCTATCTATCTATCTATCTATCTATCTATCTATCTATCTATCTATCTATCTATCTATCACACAATAAAAATTAAATTAAATTGTATCCAGCAGTGGACAATATCAGAATTGAGAGGTACAGTGGGATTAAAGAAAAAGATGAGATGATGCATAAAGGTAAGACATTGGAAAACAATAGTCACCGGGGAGGAACTCATTGGAATGGTCAGCAGATGTTGGCTTGGTGAAGATTTCAGCCTGTTTCAGTTTCATCTGTCCCTGCCTACAGCTCAAGTTCAGAGACAATGAGGAAAAGCTGAAAGCTCATTTGTTCTGATGAAAAGGATTTTACTAATCTCAAATACACAGGGCTGAACAAAAACATTTCCTCGCTGTAATGCAAGCATCTCAAAATGGTGAAAGTAAACATCTATCCAAAAATATTTTAAAGAGTTACAGCTAGAAGGAATGTCCTAGTGTTCAGAATCGAGACCTGAATTTCAGACTCTCCCCACATGAGGATTCGAGTTACAATCAACTCTGTTTCTTAACAAAAGCAACAATTTTGTAGAGATGCAGAGGTACAAAGCTTCAACAAGAAAACAACCTGCACGGGGAAAAAGAACCTCCAGAAAAGCATAAGCTCCATAAAATTCCACAGATTCTACATCTAGGTAACTGCCTGATGTTAACAAGGTGTATTTTCACCTGACAGGTCCTCATGTGGCTATTTCTGTTCAACTTCCAGCAGATCTTCTTATGAAAACTGCTACCGTCATACTTACTGCATTGTTGTTGACAATCCTGAATTAGAGCTCAGAACTGAAGGGACATGAAAACCTTTTAGCAAAAAAGATGGTCTCCACAATCTATTGACTTATTCATATAGATCTCATTCTTCATGATACCTTTGTAAAAGCCTGTACTGTTCCCCATTTCTGTGCCATGAACAAACTACAGAATAAAGAAAACTGAGGGAAACTTTCAAATGTAGCATGAGACATACTGAGAAATGCTGAAGAGTCACTACACCGTAATCCACACAGGACCTGTGAGTATTGACTAGATGCTCAGATATTACAACACTGCACAAGATTGTAGTGCAGACAGCCAGATAATAAATGCAAACATAAGATGGAAAGATGACAACATGTGCCAGTTTCTTAAACAGAAATTGTGGGATAGCATTTAATCCAGAAACATATATTGCATCCCAAAATCCAAAACATATATTGCATTCTAAGTGTCATTAAAACAAGTTCATTAAAGTTATTATATTTGTGCTTCAGACAAGAATGAATTTTTGATAGAAAAATCAACTACATTAGATATAAAGAAACTAGGCTGCATCTTTTTTTAGTTACCAATAAAATAACCCTAGAAACCACTTGCTTCGTGGTAATGTTCCTAAAAAGTCCTAAATTACTTTAATTGAACACATTAAGGCATAAGAATTCACCGTACATTTCAACAAGTGAACTACTAGAAATGTTATGATCTAGAAAACTTCTCTAAATAGAAGAATACATTTTTCTAAAGCAGTAATAAATTGCAAGAAAAAGGGGTGACCATGTGATTTTACCAAGATCATTGGATGAAAGAGATACAGTGATCTGCGTTTAATTATATGGTAAAGAGGTAGGTCATTCAAGAAGGTTTAGGAAAATGCATCTCATATCTCTCCTCTAATTTCATCTGAGTCATCTATTTATTGTGTGGACTTTCGGGCTTTTGTGTTTTTATTTTGGAAGCATGTTTGGAGTTTAGCAGAAAAATTCCTCAGCCTGGACACTGCCATATACAGCTTCTAACAAAAAGCAAGCAAAAAATATCTATTAAATTAACTACACACATAACTGATTTTGAATTTGCTTATCAAAAACCGTTTTTAAGAAGAAGAAAAGGGAAATACAATGAGAGCTGTACGAGCAGATGTGGCATGGTTTTTCAAAGATGATGAAAGGATTTTGAAATAGGTGGGTTCTTTCACAAAGAGCTTGTGCCTAGCTGAGAGGAACCCCAGTTACCATTTACAAATTCTACAGCTATCACAAAAGACAAAACAGTAATACTAAGTAATTTTTAACAGTTAGTTTGGATAATCCTCATACCAAATCCAAGAAACATTTTTAAAGCCTTGAAAGAGAATACTATATCTATAGCCATCAAAAAAAAAAAAAAGTAGAATAAAGAACAGGGGTCTGTAAAAGCCAGGTGTCTTAGGACAACCAGGGATCATGCCTTCATCAGTGTGGGTACAGAGCACACCACAAGATAGATAACTTCAAGTACATTTCAGTAAAACTTCTGAAAAACATTCAGAAATATTCCTTGACCACAGATGATCAGTAGTTCACTTCTAGACCTGACCCACAAAAGAGAACTCTTAGCATGTAAGGTCCTCAAAGGTTGTGCTTAAAACTATACCAGAAAAAAAAAGTGTATATGCCTCAACTCTGTTTGTTCTAAGCTGTGGGCAGCTAAAAACAAATAATACAAAACCGAAACTCTCCAGTCATTTAATACAATATAGTACATACAGATTCACTAAAAAAAAAAAAAAATTAAAAAAATATATAATAAAAAAATTAAAATAAATAAGAATAAAAAAGACAACAACAAAAACTGCATAAAATTACAACCAAAATGGTTTACCAGAGTCCAGTTATAAAACAGTGTGTGAAAGCTTAAGGTTCTTTATTTCCCAGTGAAGTCAACATTTGTGTGTGCAATAGTTCAGTGTACTGTCCTTACCAGCATGAAAGAAAATCTTATAGGGGAAGAGTTAATCTATTTTAAGGCAATATAAAAGAAAGCTTTCAATTATTATTAACTAATGAAGCTGAAGAAAATAAAACAACAAAATATAAAATCACAAAAACTAGCACTACCCAGTAGTGTAGTAAGATTTTCCCTATTGCATATAAAATGAATAATACATGTGTATCCTTAGTTTTTAATTTAGATATCTTTAGACATATTACGTATCACTATGAGTTGCATATATCCACCCATAGAGAGAGAGTACAAACAGGTGCACATGACAGAGAATAGATGGAAATTTATGAATATACTACTCTTTATATAGATGTTCATTATTCCAACATGCATACATAAAAATCTTTGATCTCTGAATGTTCAACTATGGTCTTCGAGGAGGAAACAAGAATGGGAAGCAGTTTATAAAAAGCTTGTGCTAGATTTCTGAACTGTGCTTGGCTGAAAAATGATACTGTATACATCGCTCAGAATCAAGGTCAAAAGTGAATTAGGAATCCAGGACCTGAGTAATGAGGGCTTAGCACTTAGCAGAAATGGCATGCCCAGTTTCCAGCTCAGAAGTGCCAGCTGACCTGCCAACCTAGCATTCCAGATCTGAAAGGGGGAAATCTGCTCTCCTAGCTACAGACAAGATGTGTACTACTAATTATTGCTCCTAGAGGCTTATGATGAAGTACAGTAGAATAGTTGTCTGGAAGCCAATTCTCAGCATAGAATTCAGGCAGCCCAGCCGATGTAAATCTGTCTCACTAAAAGTAATGTAAGCAATAATCTGGAAGAAAGGTCTTTTACTAGAGGGGGATAGAAAGGGAAAGAAGCAGTCTGATCATGCTACCTAACACAAACACTTCATTTGAGCTGCAAAGAGATTTAATATTTGATTGTACTAGAGGATACTTCCACAGGAGAAAAAAAAAAAAAGCCAGCAAAACAATACTTCTGCTCACAGAAAAACTAAGATGATGAATATATTAAAGTTATCCAAGAAGCCCTAGAGTCTAGAGTTGTTGATTATATTAGACACCTGTTCCTTTCTGACCTCTTCTGTCTTATGAGAACACATGTCAGCAAAGTCTTTACATACTCAGATTGACTCTAAATATTTGTAGCATTCTTTGTTTCCCGCCCCCCCCAGTTACAATTTTCTCATCAATTTTCTCATCTCCAAATCATTACAAATTAAGACACAGGAATGCTTCAGTGCGCAAAGTATGCAAATATTGGACCATGAAGTCAAGAAATGTTGTTTATCCTGCAAAGCTGGTGATGTTTTTCAGACTACAAATAATACTAAAAACTTATCTAAGATATAATCAGTCCTGCATGAGGTGTGCATGTTCCCAGTATTATACACAAGACATGACACTGGCTGAAGTATTATTATTAAAGAGAGATTAAAACAGCTGTACATTATGCTGAAGCACTCACTCTTTCCTCTACAAACAGACGGTCCTGGATTACAAGCAGCACTTGACCATTTAAATCACTACAACAACCAGATTTAACCAGCTGGGCCATATTCTCTTAGGCAATGCCTACTGACCTCCTCAGTCACAGCTGCTCAGATGAAATTCTCATTAGACAACTTATTTTCAGAAGGCAAAGGACTCTGATTAAATACATCTATTTAGGCATGATAAAGTATTTCAGTATATATTTCTTTCCAAATGTTATGAGGTACAATGGAGACTACAAGTAGCATACACAAGCATTAACAGACACCTAAGGTATACCACAAAATATTTAAGTATTTGACACCAGCAACTCATATTACTCAAATCCAGACCCTACAGATGGACTAGAAAGTTACTATAATAGCATTAAAAGAGACTTCTTCTTGTACTCACAGACTTGCAGCAGATGACTGCAATTCTTGGGTTCTTTATTCAACTTTTAACTCTACAATTAACTTAATCTATGACTGTACGTTAGCCCAGTTCCCACAGCTATTTCAACAGCCATGGAGCTCCTCCCTATAAAAGTTGCTAACATGTACTATTAATTTATTTGAAGGAGTCATGCAATATTTCAAGCCCCACAGATTTTACACAGTAGAATACAGCTGAAATACATCTTTTCCCCATTACATTCATTAGAGCTATTATATTATTCTGTCTATTTGTTCCCCAAATCATCAGGTGTTTTTCACTTTGGGTAAGCAATTTTGTGACAGATCAGGACCCACTGCACAGAGAGCTCCTCAACAGCATTGGCTGCATACCATTTTAAGAACTCCACAGAAAACTATTTTAAATGTCAGATGTTAAAGAGCATCATGTATGGTACATGTGTGATTAGGCTATTGATTAGGTTGTTTATAAGAAGCTATAAGATGGCAATATTTTCACAATCTCAGATCTAATTTCTCCAACTTACTCCGCACTGAGTGAGTTGCAGTACCCACAGTCACAACAAAGATCAGAGTCTTAAAATAGCAATCATTTTTAAGTGTTATTTTATTCCAATCAAACAATTATGGACAGTTTACTTCTTTTTAATTCAGAGAAACCTCTGAACACTGAAATATCTATTCAAACCTATCATAAGAATTTTGGTGCTTCTAGTCTACGCAGAAGTTCAAAACCATTTTACTTCCTAAATGTAACATCCTAAAGAATTTCTAGTCTATTAATGATTTTTCTGTGTTAGTCAGATATGGTAGCAGTCAGATGTTCATTAATTATTTTCTGTAAAGTGGAAGAGACCTTTATTTCTACAGAAAATGCTGGATGGATTGAAAAGAACCTAACATGAAGATACAGTCAATTACCTTTGAACTTACAGGCAGACTTGGGAATAGTTTTCCAGTATAACATGATTCATAAAAGGTAAGATTATTTTATAGACCAGAAATGACCTTCATTTCTCAGCTGGTGAGAACACATAGCATGGAAGGCTCAGATTCAGTGAGAAGGATCTCTCTGCTGTGCACATACTTCTCTTAAATCAACTAGTGTATACTAATACAGAGGAATTGCAGAAAGCTCTTGAGAATTCATCCAAAAATATGCTATGAAATGCTTGAATTGTTACAGTAAGATACTATGCTTTAACTTTTTGATGCACATTTTTATTAGCACACCATTCAGTATACTCCTGGAAAAGTCTTATTTCTGGTGTCACTATAATCAACAGGAACTTGCATACTCCCGCAGCAAAGTATGAGCCAAGACCTTTGATTAGCATGGAGTGTCGAACGACTGTTACTGACTGTAAAAAAACAACTTTGCCAAAGTAACATTTAAAATAGTTTTCCTAGTCTAACCATCAAATCTAAGAAAGCAATTTTTAAAAGAGTGATCTTTACAGCTGAAAGCAGACAGATGGTAGTAAAGAATCTGGGACATTCTCTCTTTAGAGATGTTTCACCAGCTTCAGAAAGGACACCTATAGAATGCATTCATCTATGTGCTGGCATTTCATAATTACACTAAGAAATCTGAAAGCCTGCTTCCACCCCTACGTGATTTTATTCCATATTTAAAAATATTATTTTATCAGCACCAGTCTTAATTGAAATCTACATTGCTATATGGAGCCAACGGATCCTAATGTTCAGTGTCTGAAGTGCACCGTGACCATACCATGAAACTGATGAGGTAAAACCATTCTGAACTCATTCATATTTCAAAGAAAAAAGAAATCACAAAGTTCTACTGCCTTGTAGTTCTACTATGACACAAATATTTTTCCTGGGTTATTCTGAATGCCAGAAAACAACACTGGTAAAATAACCAGCAGAATCTACACAGATGCCCCCCTCCTCTTTAATCTATTTCAGAGCCTCCTGGTCCCACATCTTCCCTGATTCAAACTCAAGTATGAGCGCATAGACTACAAGGTATTGTTGCAGAAGCAACCAAGATTTAATTCTACTTGACATGAGCAAAGACTGTCCTGGTGCACCCTGACCACGTGCACAAATATACTGATAAACTCATTCTCCAATTCTGTTTAGTCCCAATCAAGGCCAAAAATCTTAGCAAAGGCAATGAGAATCTCTGAATAAGGACTGAATACATAAACTGTGTTAGAACTCAAAGATCTGTCCTTATTTCTACCTCTCTGTTTTAACACTTGTAACAATATCTAAGCAAGCTGCAAACAAATTATTTCTTTAGCCACATTTCTAGATATACTGGGCAGATAAGTACTCTTTACACTTACAACTTTTTCCCATTCTCCTAGCCTCAGATGCTGGGTCATTAAGGCGGTTAAAGATGGTAATTTCCAAGGCAAAACAAACCAGCTCATCTGTATTCTAATTGTTTAAAACAAATATTTATCTTTTAAAATAAAAATAACAAATACCACTGAAGAATATCCCTCACAACTCTACAACCAGTTCAGAATTCATCATAACCTTTCAAGTAAAAGTTGAGTTTTCATCTACACCAACATTCTTGCTTTGACTCACAGACAATCAACACCATTTAGAAAGTTTAGAAACTGTCATATTTCGCTAAAATCTCTAATGAATCTCAAACTACCACTGCCATAGTAAACTGTGAACAACTTTATCCTAGTCTTTGCCAATTACTCAATTTTCTGGTGCTTGGTAACCAACACATTCTTTATGCCATAAAAATTGTAGGGTTTGGGGCTGGGGAAAGTGGATCAATCTTATCCAAAACATACCTTCTTGCTCAGTCCTGGTCATTTCTTCTAGTTTCTTCTGCTTCAGTGTGTCCACCACATCTGCAAGGCTTCCTTTGCGGCGTTCTGGCGTTCCAAAATTAACACTGGTCATTAGCTCACTGCGGTCACGACCTCCTTCGTCGGGCTTGTTTGGTGAGGTAGAGGTATTTCGGAAGGAATATAGGGAACATAACTTATTACTCTCTGACTCCTGCAAAGAAACAATACAATATGAAAACATAGGCTATTCTCTTATGTCAGAAGGATCTTAAACAGGTCGAAGTTGAAAGCATTATTAATTAGTCTGTAATACTAACAAATATATATATATCCTGCAGTTTCTAAAATGAGCATTATGCACTGAATTTCTCAGTTTCAGTGCTTGACAAAGGTTCTTTTTTCCTTGAGGCCAGTCCTCTCCATGCTTCTAATGATCATACTTCATGCCTGAGGTACTCTTCATCAAGGATTTTCCTTGTCAGAAGCAAGCCACTTCAACACTTTTCCAATGAATGTGTTAAGCTGTTACAGTTTTCCTTAGTTCCTTAAATAAGGGCAATACATGTAGCACTGAGAGAGAAAATACAGGCAACAATAAATTATTAGTGGATAGAACACCATCTATCGGAAAATAACATAACTTAAAAACTAGGAAAAGATTTAGGTCAATAATGAGTGTGGATCAAGGACTCTACATCACAGTTAAACAAAGCTTACTGTTTTTCTCTAGCCATGCTCATTCGCTGCTCTTTAAATTAAAACCTTCTCATAAAGAATAAAGGTTATAATGCTTCTAATATAGAAAAAGGAAAAATTATTTTCCAAGCTAACACAGACAAGAATGAACAAGGAAACGAGGTTAAGGCAGAACAAGTCATGTATGCTGATATGTAGGTATTGAGACTACACATTTCAGATAAAGTGTTATATAGTCAAAAACACAGAAAGAGAAGTAAAAAGGCTTCATCACCTTGTCAATAGATAACAGACGTATTTGAGTAATAAGTTAAAGAAACAAAAAAAAAAAAAGAGCATCAAAAAGCAACAAGTAATGTCAATTCTCCTAAGTTTTGTGATATCACCCATCATCTCCTTCGTGAACTTCTCTGGCTCAGACTCCTCATTCTCCCGACCACAGATGCAATATTTGCTGCATCTCTTCATTCACTCTTTCACGTAAAAAGATGACAAATTCTTCAGTTTTCCCTCAAAAACTCAACCATGGGAATTTCTTACACACTTCCCTTTCCAAAATTATTATTCTATTATAATTTTCATAATACTAGGAGTGATAAAAAATGGGAATAAAAAAATATTGAGTTTTTTGTTTGTGGTATGCCCAGAAATGTCAGCATGTATACCAGATGCCACAAAAGAGATTTTTTTTATATATACATTAAAGAGCAATAATAACAGTGTCAATATATTGAAGAATTAAGAGATGAATTAATAGTTCTATCAAAGATCACTCTCCCAATACATAATGTTCCCCAGAAACAATAATATTCCTACTATTCTATGAGCTGAAAATACCCATCTATAAAGAACTGAATAAACTCATATTGGGAAATGTTCCAGGAGAAACAAGGTCTGAAGAAAGATGAACTAGAGAACAGTAACCATCAGCAATATCAGACATAAATCTTTGCTTTAGTCTTGAAAGGATTAAGTAGCTGTGCAATGTAACAGAAGGAGCAACACTAAAAATGAGCAAGTGTGGTTGTGGATTGCGTAGAAGGTGGTGCTGACAAATTGTCACAGAATCACAACAGTTTATGATCAGGACAGCACTACTATTGCCATTGGAGAAGGAAGAACCATTTGCTAGTGATGTTGAAAACTTATTTATTCACTAAGACAGGAAACTAGAAGAAAACGCTACTGCATCTCAGCGCTGGCAGCACCCCTGTCAACGTAGGAGGAATGACAGAGGTTTTGTAAGCACAGACAGAAAGAGAGGTTACATGGAACAAAAACTTTACCTTCATTTTTTCATCTATCAAACATTAAAGAATCTTTCATTCCACCCATTTGTATTGATTAAAGAATCAAACATCACAAAGGATAACAATGGCTTAGACAGACCAGGTGCAGAGCTGAATTTATTTAGCTGCCTTTAGAAAAGGAAGGCTTTCTTATCTTCAATTGTTTCTGAACACTACTTTGCCTTTTTCTTCAAATTTGGTCTAAGCTACAATGGAAATGAAAAAGCATCTTCTAATATTTTCCAAATTTTTAACTTGAATTATAGAAATAATACATTTCCTCAATGAAGATAATAACATACTAATACTATAGTATATATACTATAGTGTATAGTGTATGTTAATACCATATAACATGGCATTTTCACGTCTGAGGAATGCAGTATAAGAGCAACTTATTAATTTTAAAAGAGTTTGCTTTCAAGAAAACAACATCCCTCTTCCAGTACATGAAGCTTATCCATCAGGTTCAATGCATGGTTTTTCATCCTCTCAGCAAGGAACACTAAACCTATTGTTTAGGCCAGAAACAAGACAATAAGGCTAATCTGTGGAGCAAGTAGAAATGACTGAACATTCTTCCTCCTGATAACCTATCCTCTCCCCCATCTGGATGAACACATAGTCAAGCACAACTTTCCGCTGATGCTAATGAAAGACCATCCAAGTTCTGCCTTCGTTAGGCAGTACATCCACACTTCATTTTCATGCCCAAAAGACTGCAGTGTCCATAATGAAGATGTGACAAGTTTGAACTCCATGCAAATTATATACATTTATGTAATGGAGGCAGAATGGCAGCCTTTGCAGGAATTAGGCTCTGTACAACTAATAAAGTGTTTTGTACTGGCAGTTTTGTGTATAATTAAAATATAGAATAAAAAAAGAAGAATAAAAAGTATCCCAAATATTTTCAGTCCTGTTTGGCCCTACAGCTATAGTATTGGAGTCACTAAACAGCTAACACATTTGCAGTGTGTTATCTGAATTGGCACTCTGAGAAGCCCAACAAGGACGACTTTCCAGGCCTCATCTTTTTCTGGAATCAGAAATGGTTAAAAAGAGTGGCTGAGGATTCAGCAGGAGAACTGCACAAACTGAAAGGCATTCAGGGGATTAAATTGGTAAATGGAAAAACTGTAGACCAGTGCAGTGTAAATACCTTATCTAATAATAGCAGAACTCAGCTAGAAAAATCTAAATCAGCTGCATGTACAATAATCTACAAGCAACAAAACCCATTCCCATGCATTGTATGATTCTAGATAGATTTGTGAATCAAGTGTAGCTAAAATGAACCATTGAAAAGGCTTGAGGACAAATTTTATAGCTATGCAATCAGAATAGATATTTGCACTCCTATGTATCTGCTGTTGGCAGCTTTCTTTTTCATTCCAGCCATATGAACAGGTGATACTGACCTCACATTCACAGCAAACTAGACAGATCAAAAAACACTGGGGCAAGGGAATCATTTCTGTTATATTTTCTCTAGAAAGGTGACTCAAATGTATTTGAGGGTAAGTTGTTACTGCAGTGTTCAGTTTGTTGAAAATCAAATAAAGGTTGCAGAAAATTTACGAAGGATTTTAATTTGTTTGGTGGACTTCATAAACTTCTGCAGATCAACGCATTTCACATTTGCGTTCCAACATCTCATCCACTGCATGGCCAGAATTGCAACTATCACAGACATCAGGTGCAGGTCTGGCTCTGAAAAATTCATTTGTATTGACATTCACAAGTGGCTTGCAGATACCTTCTTAATGTAACTGGAAATACAACCTTTAGGCACAGGTATCATCTGAAAAGAGACTAGTGGATAATGTGTGTTGACTGAGAGAAGAGGTGTATCATCTCCACGAGTTGTTTGTTGGTCCTCTTGCTTTAATGCATGAGACACTCTCACTAGAAAATCTGGAGTCCAGAATGGAAAAGGACCACTATGCTTCTCACCATGGAACAAGAAAATAAATCCATGGTTAGGAAAGGGGAACCTGGTTCTTTTGAATAGGGGAGGATTCAATAATGAAAGAGACTCTGTCCTTGAGAAGCTTTGTAAAGCCACCTTTTATGGAACAAGGAAGTCCCACTTCATCTGACTGGAAAAGAAAGAAAGGATGCTATTAAAGGTATTTTTCATGCTTTTTCCAAGTGCATGGAAGAAGAGGTAAAGACAAGCAAAATGCCTAGCCAAGATCAACTTAAATGTTTTCATTTTGAAAAATCCAGCTGCACTGATAAAAATTCTCCATGTAAGCCAACTCTTCTCTGCATAACTGCTAATACTAAGAAAACGAGCAAGAGAATATGACTGATATGATTGTCCACTTTAACGCATTTCAACACTGTTTGGTGCCCAAATTCATCCAGTAGCTACATAATACACAAGACAACTATAACACAACCCTGAATTCTCAGGTTTAAAATTCATGTATTTCTGTAAAATGGCACTTTCAGTCTAAACTTGAAATAGTATCTTCAGTACATGACAGTCCCTGTGAAAGGGCATTTTTCAATGTGTGCTCTTCTTACTGATTTCCATGATATTCATGTAAGGAAGGGGGGGAAAGGAAAATATTTTATAATAAGATAAATAGCAAACTTTTAGTCTATGGACAAAAGACTTATCACGGAGCACGCTCCTTCATCCAACAGTGGTGAAATTCAGTCATAGTAAACCCTACACATTTTTAATCTTCACTGTATTGGAGTTAATTCAATTTCCAGTCAAGAAATAAAACAATATTGACATATTAATCAAGTGTCAACATATTTTACTTCCAATAAGAAGAAAAGAAGAAAAAGTTATGTTTGTAAATTCTTTTCATTTCGTTCTAACACAAAGTGTTAGGTAGTAAGTATTGCTTAATACAGATAGTAGCAAAGTGGGTTTCTCCTCAGTTTGCTCCAAAGTGACACCTGGTGCAGGTTGCTCAGGATCCCACCATACTTCATTAGACTTATAAAACTATCCTCGCACTTTCACACTACTACTGAATAATTGTAGAGCTGTTTATGCCTATACCAGAATACACAAGGGGATTGCACAGGGATTTTTGCCTACCACAATGGTGGCATTTCCAGACTAGCCTGTAATTTGACTGCTTAAGGAACCACCATGATGATTTTACACCTTAAGCTTTCTTCTTTGCCTTACTGTGTCAGATATAAAAATGTTCTTAGTTGAAAGTTGTTCTTAGTTATTTGCCAAGATGACTAAATCAGAAAATCTTACTGCCCAGCAGCTGGAGAGAGGAACTCAGTCTGGACCACTATCCCAGCTGCTTACTATTCATCAGGGACAGAACTGAGTCTATTTTTGAAATGCTGGGTTTTAATATTGAGGTAAATAAAGGGCATTTTTTTCTGTGTACTTTTCCTTGCCATCCCATTAGCACAGACAAAGTTTTATTACAGATCATTCAACTCACTGTGCTTAGTGTTTTGACAAAATGTCCCTATTATAACAGATTAAATACCTATACATAGCCATTAAAATTCAAGGATTAGATTTCAAAGTGAAGAAAATGGCAGAAAATAGATAAATGCACAAAAGACAGAAAACCATAAGTTAGCAAGGCATGAATACTAAATTACTATACATGGCTTACTCAGAGATAGGTAGCCCGTGCATAAAATCACACTTTTACTTATCCCTAAAATATCTACCTATCCTTCGTATGTAAATGAGAAAACAACATTAAGATTTCTAGTGCAATATGGTGAAAGGTTTCCTAGGTCTATCCTTGGCCTTCCTCCTGTTAGAGGGGCAATGCACTTCTTTAACCACTCCCCAAGTTTGCTTTGGATATGTATGGCCGACCAACAGTGTGCTGAGCCTTATCAGCTCTCCAGCTCCAGGCTGCCTGGTGCAGACAATGCATGGCCTCTTGGCCATTCCTATTAGAGCTGCTGTGAGTGGTTTCGGGATAGTTTTGCTAATGGTAGAAACAGCTCTGAATAATTACAAACAGCGGCTTGATATAAATAAAGAGGGAGACACTTTGTCACTACATACATGGTACTTTCTTCACATTCTCCATAATAATTCCCTTAAAACTCTTGCACTGAGATAATACGTATAGGTACTTCAGCATGCCATTTACACTGAGAAAATGTTTTTTCAGCATGTATATTCACTAGATTTCCCAGGTTACATTCATAAAATTCTTTAAAAAGAGACCTGCTCAGTTTCTGTACAAATGAAAGAAAATCTTTATACTTTCTTAGATGTTTCTGTTGAAAAGGGATTGAACAAATAATCATAATTTTCTTGTTAGTGTAAAAATTTATTTCCTTGTGCATTTAGATTGTAACAGTTTAAGTAGCTCATTTTCCCGTTAGTGATTCCACTAGTTTTAACAGTATAAATGCAGGAGTACTGATGTAAGTGATCTAAATAAAGGTATTGAAAGTTGACCCAGTATTTTTCAGATCAGGAAGCTACTGTTTATAGCAATATCTGCAAGCTGAATCACAATCCAACTTGTGTCAACTTTTATGAAGCCCTTTCACTTCCAAAATAGAGCAAACACACACAAAATGACAGTTTTATCAGTGAAAGATTGTAGGCTAAAAATGAGATTCAGTATTCTTGTTCCTTGCTCTGAATGGTCAAAGTACAACCTATGGGGGTTGCATTTGGGACCTGAAAAGCAACATCTTGGTTAGGGGACTCCACAATCATGATTAGAGATCTGGATTGGGAGAGATCTCACTTTGGGATCCTTGTATGCGCTATGGACAGGCCAACAGTCTGGTGAGCTGGATTTTCTGGTCGGGAGCCTTAGAAGGCAGGAATGCATGAGGCTGTGGATTTTAATAAAGATGTCAAAGTTCCTTTATGATGGCCTTATGTTTCATGTATGGAGCAGAGATTCTCTCTCAAAGGAGATACTCTCGGAAGGTGAGAAAAAAGGAAAACTCAGGACTGAAACTGTGGGCTGTACAAAATCAGGGTCACAGTGTTAGCAATTTAAGAATAACTACTGTCAAGTTTGATTGAAAGTTGACGACTGCAAACCTACTCAATAGCCAGATAGAAGATGTCTTCTGTAAGAGTTCAACACTTCAGGATGAATGGCCAAGAAGTAGAAAGTAAATATTACTAACATAAAATGTGTTAGCTGAATTGCTTATTTCCATGTGGATGAGGCTTTTCTGTTATAAAGGGATATTTATCTGTCTCTGCATTGAATGGGACACATGTAAACACCCCAGGAAAGTTGGATATCCAGAGTGGTTTTGATTCCAAGTACTAGAGGCATGCTGGCACTTGGAACTAGTCTGGAGTTAACATATAATGAAAGCAAATGTTTACAAAATCATTTCCAATCACTACATTAAATATGGTTTCCCATGTTGAGGAATTTAATTAAACAGAAATAAGAGAAATTAAAAATCTAAGTGATCATTTCCAATTCTCATCCAATCAAAAAAAAAAAAAGTTTTATTAAGACAGATTTGTTTAAATCCAAGTCTTCAGAATCACTGCTATGAGCTTTTGAGAGAACATAATTTGTAAAGTCTCAGCAAATGATGCTAGTGGGAGGGCACATGGCAAGTAATGGAATAAAACCTCAAGTCTTTAACTCAGCATTTACGCTGAATAAAACTTACATTTCATTGGCTGAATACAACCTGTAAAAGGCTTGTAATTTTGTATTTCACCTTTTATACAACTAACCCAAGAAATACTACACAAATCAAGGCTGGGGGGAAAAAAAATAAATAAGAGATGTAATAATCAGGTATACATGATACAAATATAGCCTTATGAATAGGTCACTGAAAGACTAGATATCTGTTTGGAAGGAATATGCAGGCACTTTTTTGTTTGATGTAAAATACGACCACTTAATTGCAGCTATACCTTCATTCTCTGTTGTTGGAGAAAACCAAATGAATCTAGGTACACCAACTTTTGGGGAGAGAGATTTCAGGAGGTTAGAATTTTTCAACTGTGATTTAAACCTTCTCTCTACAAATGAGCAAATCTATGAAAAATTATGACAGGTACTTTGCTCCATTACAGAATAGAAAATCACCTCAAACTGTTAAATTCAATGACCAATAACGTCTATATGGCAGTCAACTCACAAATGATACACATAAACTCATGTGTGCTCTTGTAAGAGTTAGATGCTAAGGATTTCCTTAACTAAGGAAATTACCAAATACTGTATGTCCTAACTCCCTGTGTTTATGTTTGGCAATAAATCACAGTAATATTGAGACTTCATGCCCTGGACTTTGGTTAATGCCCTTATTAATGAGAAAGTAACAGAAGAACTATTTACAGAATTATTATTTAGATTTATATTTTCATCTAAACTGACACTGAAGATGTATTGTGATCAGTTCCAGCTGATTATCACTGTTTACCTTTTTGGTAAATAAAGACAGATATTTTGTGATGTATGCTTGTCAGAAGCTGCCAAACAAAACAAGGATTGTGTAGCTTGGATATTCCAGATCACTTTGTATATATTCAGCTTCTTCCTATCAGATCGTCTTAGTTGTCCAACTTATAACTGGATCTATAGTAAATATCAAAATAAAATCTGTATTTATGCTTTTAGCAGTATCAAATGCACATCGAAGTCCTTCTCTGTATATAGTTACATGACATGTATTACATGCTTTATGTTTCCCTTTTAGCATTTGCAGAGGAATACATGCAGGAAACCATCCTGCTGCAGAGAGTACTTGTATTTCTTTAAGGTAAACACTGATGAAACATTTGGAAGATTGAAATAAAAACAAGACATTTATGAGACATAAAGGTATCACATAAAACTGTTGTGAATTATAATAACATTGGCTGAATCCCAGAGCAGATAATCCTTATAAACATGCAGGAATGCTGTAAACTGTATATGAATGTCAGTGATACAGTACATTAGGAGATTCATATTACACTTGGTGCTCCGTAAGTCTCAGTCACTGGATTTTTCATGGCCTTAAAGATTAAAATAAATACATGTAGTATCTCTCCTTTCTTCATGAAGACATTTTATGTACACAGTTTTATTATGCTGAACAAAGATACCAAAGTCTGTTTTTTCTTGAGCTGTCAAAGTACAAAAGAAATGCAAGAAGTCCTTGCACAGATGTAGTAAAGTGCTGGATTTTATCTTTTGGCAGGTGCTCAATATGCAGCCCACATAATCACATGTTAATGACTGGAGTGTGTTAATCAGCATGCATACCTGATTCCTTCTTGCCCAAGGAAAAAAATGTAACAATTTAGAGCGTGTTAATGCTTCTACTTTTGAAAAAATTCATGTCAATATACAAAAGTGAATTAAAAACTTTTCAGAAATTGCTTTATAAAAAACAGTAAATGTTAAAATAAGAGAAAGAAATAAGATTACCACAGGTTTAGAAAGCATAAACTACGGGACTTTGGGGAAGAATTCAGGTGATGATTAATTCTCTTTAAACACAGCTCACCCTAGAATATAGGGAAAGGTTTAAAATAAACCGTGCATTTGGAGAAAAAAAAATTGTACAGCATCAAAATGAAAATAATAGAATTATAACAGGAATGCCAAAAAGAGCAACTATTTGATTCTTCTTAAAATAAAGTCAATTCTGTATTTCACCACCCCCATTAGGCACATTATCCTGCACATTTTTAGGGAATTGTCGTATTATTTTTAATATGAAATGTAAACATCTTTTATGCTAGAGCTGGTAAATCTAAGTCCTTGATCTTTCAAACCTTTAGACCTGTGATTAACATTATAATTGCTGGTAGTCCTAATAAAATCAAGTTAAGCACATACCCAAATGCTTTTTGAATCAAAACAACATGCTCAGGGGAAAACAAAACAAAAAAACAACAGCCTCTCTCTTCTGTAATGAATTTCTCAAAGAAGTCTATCTTATGGGAAAATTAAAATATCCTATCATCTGCTTTTTCATACACCCTTTAGTTTCAGTCAAAACTTTGTACTCATGGAATTACATATGAAGATGTTTATCTCTTCAGTTCGATAAAAATTCTGATGCACTACCTGGCATGCAGAAATAATGTCACAAGCATGGTCGAATTGCTTTCGATCATCACAAAACTCAGATTTCTACACGTAAGTAACAGCTGCACGAGCAATTTAGCAGAGACAGAATTGCCAGAGTTTAGGGCATTCATATTTGATGCATTTTATATGCTCATATCTAGCCTGTAAATGAATAAAAATAAAATTTCGAAACATGTAATTGTATCTATAACTTTTGAGAATTTGAAGCCGTGAATTTATATAACAAGAAATTCACAGTGTCTAGCATGTGTAAATGTTTTTAATGATCTTTACTAAAAACCTGAGTTTATTTTCCTTAAAGGGAAGAACTTTCAACAGGAGAAGTTAACAGCAGGGATGGGGGAGCGAGAGGATTGTGCTTGTTTTATGTAGAGACAGTAAGCACTGAAACATTAAGACCGTCAGGATACCACTTATTTCTGCCTTTCTGATGCCAGTAGTTTTGCTAAAGCTACATAAAGTTAAATTTGACACTTTGTGATTTAAAATTATTTTAAAAGGAACAAATAGACGTGCCATTAAGACATCTTCACTTTTCCTGCTGTATATACAAACCTGCTATCAGCACCACTGAGACATACATGCAGACACAGTGGAAAGGTAGCACGCCTTTCACTCTTTTGGCAAGAAGTCAACAAAAGACAGAGACTTGACATAATTATTAAATATATCTCAATGTTGCCATTTGAGATAAAATCCAATTAGATACATTACATTTCTAAATCCAGGCTGTCTCTGAATGATGTGACAAAATGTATGGGGAAACGTAGCATATATTTGAAAGTAATTAACTTGTATTTGTATATCTGTTTGTTTTTCCTCAGTCACAGAGAAATAACACCCATCCTTTAGACTTAACTTGCTGCTGTGGTTCCCTGTAACAGCCTCCTGCTGGATCACTGCAAGCAACAGTAGAGCACAGAGGCGCAGATGCCCTCATCTAGTGCACGCACACTCTATATACCTTCTGAGGTGCTGGGCAGGGGAGGAACGTTGGTGGGAAAAGAGTACAATGACCATCACAGCGACCCATCAGCACCCACAGTGATCGGCACAGCACCTGCAAGCACTTCACAAACCCTCTCTATTACCAGATTTTTATACTGGAATCAGGGATGGTAACTCTGTTTTTTTACTGTTGTGGGGGTGCAGGCAAGTGGGGGAATTCTGCAATTTGGAGAAAGATTCCAGATTGGATTAGGTTAAAGCTGCTCAAATGTATCATTCACAAGGCCCACACCTAACCCTTACAGCCTTGAGAATAAACCATCCCATTCCTCAAGGAAGATCAGGGCATTTGTCCATCTGATTTTCCATCTCGCTGTTGGCACTGCTTTCTCCTGATACTTCAGAGCAAAAATAAAAAACCTTCATAATTTATCTCACAAGCTGTTCGGGGCTCTCTATGAAGATGAGGACCATTCCTGATTCTCCAGTGAACAGAGCATGAATTCTGTTTACTTAAATATTTACTACTAAACATATTCTTGGGATACAACAATTCAGTTACTACTAAATCTAGCAAAAGTAAGTGTTGGTTTTCCCCCTCATCCACTCTTAGCCTGTGGCCCCAAGAGCCAAGTTTTGGATGCAATCTAAACATGTGATGGTATATCTTGCCTGCTATTCACTGTTCATGGGAGAAAACAGGATACTTTCCTCACTATCTTAGTACCACTTTGCCCTCTTCCCTACAGTTTACTGCAGCAAACAGATGTATTCTTAGCCTAAAACAGATTTTATTTTCTAGTGGAACTACAGGCAGCAATAAGTACCCATATGTCCAGTTATTTTTATATTAAGTTGCAATCAGAAATATACATACGATCTTTTCAGCTCAGCAACATGAAATTACAGAAATCTTTTGGTTGGTTTATTTTCTCCCACTGTAACATCAAATTGGCTGGTGATACGATACTCACAGTGTAAGTCATTACAGGTCTGACGTTACAGTTGTGTATTACAGTTGTTACACATTGCTGAATCTGTCAAATGAAAAGGGAGCACAAAGGGAATTTCCAAATGCAGCTGCTATTTCCCATTTGTTAAATCCTTTTATTACACCATATAAGTACACAGCTGGGAAATACTATAGAGTGGGAGTTAAAACAAAATATTTTGGCTTCCAGACATTCAGAATACACAAAGGACTCAGTGGAAAGCAATGCCTGATATCAAAAGGGAGTGAAAGTTTGAAAACACTGCTAGCCAGTGTGGGTTTTTTAATGATAATACACAATGTAGTTTAAAGGTATCTTATATTACAGAAAGTGCTGCATAACATAAACGGGGGTAGGGGGGGAAACACAATCTTTTTTTTCAGTCTAATTGCCCAACTACAGTATCTTTTTTTCACCTAAGATCTGTACGGCCCTCGTAGCGTGTTACGTTGCATACTGTGTGCTCTCACAAATTCCAGTGAACTCCTTAGTAGTTACAAGGGCACAAAGGATACAGGATTGTGCCCTCATTTAGGTACCACACAAATGAGAATTTTTTTCCTCTCTGTCATGTCGACACAGCATTCTTTGAATTTACTATCTCATAACCAGACAACACACATCATTGATGCATTTTAATGACAGCACTACTGTCTTTACTTTCAGTGTAAATGGTGTGAGCAGGTGCTTCTTCAAACCTGCTTTGAAAGGATCCGTCTGGGAAAGGTCAGAAAGCACTTACCTTCTGGGAGTTCAGTTTTATTAAGTGGAAAAGTGGTCACTACCACAGCACCTATCTCAAAATTACCCAACCCACCTTCTGGAATTTGTCTTTCTGGAAAGAAATACCTACACTCCCTTAAAGGAGTATGAAATTGCCTTAATCAGGAAAATTGCAGGCGCCTCTGAATTCTTCTTTAGCAATATTGATGACTATGTGGAGACTGAGGGGAACTCAGGGAAACTTTGTGCAATTAATTGAGGCTTAAAGGTTTGCTCATGAAGGAAGGGACAAAAAAATCATAATAAGAGGAAAAAAGAAAAGAATCAAACAGGCTACCCTAAATGACAGTCCTTCAAAGAGAAAAAAGTGTTTTTCACCACTTCACTATTGTGATCTAACTAGTCATCTAACTCAGGTAACTCTAAATACACTGGGACCTTGGTCTGTACATTTTAGATCTCTTTTAAGTGTAACCAAACAGCATGCCTTAGAACTGCAGTTTTCACTTCTAGCCAAGCCTAGTAAATTATACCCAGCTCTGTGCCAGGCAAAATGATCTGTTCGGTTTAGCTGAGACCTACCTAAATAAAGATGACATACATCCACCACCAGATTTAACCCAAGGGAATTGTGGAAACACCTAATGATTTCCAGGACATTCATCTATGTACGTGATGGAATATTTACTGAAAAAAAAAGGAGAGAGGAAAACCAGAGTGCTAAGTCACTCAAGCAAAGTTTACACACCTGTTCTGAAACATGCTAAGCTGAGTATTGATTCATGTCTGTCCAGAGGTACAGTAAGCGTTGACATGATAGTGCAACATTGAGAAAGAAAACAGACATTGCACTCTGTTGCTGAAAAGTGTAAACCCACTTCAGAGCAACACCAATGAGTACAACTGATCGTACTGCAAGAAGTTCTATCACTTCGGCTTAAGCATTACACCAGGTCCAAGGAATCAAAACCAAATGCTTTGAGTGACTCTTAGAGGGTAGGAGTTCCTTCCTCTCTGGGACACAGAGCCATTTTATGCATGTTATTGGTGTCTTAAGACCAAAATTCCCAGAGTGCAGATGCCTCTCTGAATGAATAGGAAAGTAGCTAATGAATTCTGATTTATTTTTTCTGTCAGCAAACTTGATCAATCCTTTCTAGTCTGCATCCAGCTTGTCCTCCTGATAACACAGGAATTAATATTATTCTGCTGTGCTTATCGCATGACCTGGGCAAAAGTGACCCTCCTTCCAAAATGAGGTCCCATCTGACAATTCTGCCTAGAAGCCATCTACACAACTAACGATAACTTGCCAAGTTACCAGTCTATAATCATTTTTCTTTAAAGTCATTTTCACAGTTGAAATTTTGCCCTCTGCACAACAGTCACCCAAATACTTAGGAATATTTTAGGATTGACAGAAAATTCTGCACTAGGTTAAATTGTGCATTGCAGATTAGGTAGAATTTTTCTGGTTTGGTTTGATCTTTTGAATCAATTATATTTTAGAAAGGAAAAAAAAAAACTTACTATATAAACAAAATAGATATTATGATAGTGATTTTATTTAATTAGTTTCAGGCATCATAATATGTATGAAGAATTCCATTATCTATGTTACTAATGGATTAGTATTTTTATTTCTAGTCAAATTTGAAATAAGTTTGTTATTGCTCATGGTGTCTACAATTGTTTTTTAACCTTATTAAAGCTGCTGATTTGTAAAAAAAAAAAAAAAGCCTTGCCAAAAAAATCTGCTCAAAAGAAATTTTATGAAAATGATGGATATTCCTTTTAAACTAACTGTATGAATTTAACGTCTGTGAAAGCCACTTTATGGATAGCCTGGAATTATGATGTTCCACATTTACAGAACACCTGGCTGCTCAATGTATGTTAATTCTGTTCCTCAGGAACACATGCAAGGAGAAGAAATTGACCAAGATGTTATGTCCATTCAATCTTCATTCAGTTTGCCCATTTATTGTAGAACTTTGGGGACGCAGAGATAGACTAACAACTGCAAAATAATTTTATCTAGGCTACTGAAGAGAATACAGATAATAATTGTGATCATTGCTAACATCACCTAAATACAAACCGGTGATCTAGAGCAAAAGAGCATAACGTAGTTACTCATAAACACCTTTGCCCTCCACCAAAAGTGTAATGTCCTACAAATACAGCAGGATGTTTCTCTCACCTAAAACGCCAGCCTCTTTGTTGTGATGCAAAGCTATAATATTCTAGATTGGGTGGGTTTTATTTCTAAGAGACAAGTAAAAAAATACATTAAAGTTTCTTCCATCAGCACAACACTTTGCAGATGACAAACAGTTGTGAGCTACATCCTCCTGTCAGAAATTAATGCTTGAATATATGAGCTAGAGAGGTTATGACATAAATCAAGTTATGAATGAAAACATGATGAATAGATGCATTTCCTTTCCGAAGGTGAACTCATCAAATGACCTCATTCATATAGACCTGTATACTTAAGAAGATTATACAATTGTAATTTACAATTACACCACATTGATATTGATCTATTACTAACACCGACACTTTAACATTTAAAAAGCTTTACACCTATGAAGGATTATACTGAACATGTCTTTCAAAATGGAAGTGAACACTCTTTTACAATACTAATTTAGAAAGCCACTGTGAAACTCACCATTCTGTGCTGGGCTGAGATGACTCCATCCCACTCAGGATCTTGTTGGATGGTCGTGACCAGAGTCGGTAGCTCCTCAGAGTGAGGTTTGTTGTGCATTACATTGTGTAGAGGCAGATGAGAGGTCGCATGCTGATCAGTGTTGCCCTCTTCCTTGTCTCGTGATGCTAAGTCCTGGGTCATTGTTTCCTCTCCATCAGCTGCACATGCAAATGGAGAGGTAGCCTGCTTGGAAGACATTCTTCTACAAAACAAGAAAAGCAGACAAAAAGAAAACATTGGTGTTAAATGACAAAAATCAAGCTCAAAACAGTCCTCGAAACACACCACACTTGCCTACAACACTTAAAAATTAATCATATGCAGTCAGCAAAAGTACTCTAAGTATGGGTTTGGGGGATCCGGATCCAAAACACTGAGATAAAGTATTCATTGATGCCAAGCCAAGGTCAGGCTTAAATTATATGATGTAATTCTGTTCATTTAGACTTGTCAAACAATGTCATTTCCTCCAGCCATAAGAAAATAGTGATTTTATTCGTATATTCATGTTGATTTTGCGTAAGAGTTCAAGTCTTTAAACTCTTACTCCCATGAGGAATTTGAAGGTTATAAGCAAACATTTGAATGAGAGAGTCCACCATGCGTTCCTGACATCATTCTTTGCAAGCAAAAGCTGTTTTCTACACAGATGAGAATTTTTAAATGCATTTTAAGATCTGCTAAATAAGTCCTTTTGCTGTTTGTTCAAAGCTATATCAGCTCTTAATCTGTTTAAAATTTTACCCCATTTTACCTTTTGGAAAGTGTTTTGAGAAACTCACATGAAAAGTGCCCTAAAACTGAACATTTTTGTGAATGGCTATATAATATCTGAGTAATCTTTACAGTTTGAACTAGAAATCTAAAATAATTATATTTCATTTCATATTAGGCATTGAGTACAGGATATAGCTCAACAAATTATTTCAAATTACTTAAAAGTGTAATGAATAAAGGCATTGATTTATGTTAAATGTCTTTTGCTAATAATGGTCTCTTACTACCATCTCATATGCAAACACAGCTTTCATCACAGTTTCTGCACTTAGATGAAAATATAACTGACTTCAACACAAAATCTGAAAACACTTTGTTTAAAATTTCTAATAAGATTAACTGCAACTGTTCAAACAATCATTAATAAACCTGAAAGACAGCTAAAATACATTAGCTATTTTCCCAGGTTTTAGTAACTTTACAATATCCTTGACACTGAAATTGCTGAGAAACTAAGGAATAAGATCTTCACCTTAATTGCTTTTTAACAATAATTGATTTCATACCATTTCTTTAAAAATGCACAAATCAGTTAACATAGGAAACCACATGAGCATTTTTCAAATTAGCAAATCATTAACTTGCTAGTACTGTTTCTACAGACAAATAAATACTGATTAAAGGGTCTGGAAATCTGAGACTAACAGTTAAATTTACAAATCTGTCACATGCTTTCATGAATATTACAGTGAAGGAAATATCAAGTGCAAAGAAAAATAATTAAGTTAATTCCAATTTAAACAGTAGTTTTTATGTAGCAGCCTGTGTTTCACATAGGATTTAACAGCTAATGCTAAATTTCTCACAATTAATGAGGGAGTACAGATTTAGTATACTACAGTGAAAAAAAAAAATTAATATAGGATCAACTAATCTAATTATGTACAGTTCTATATGAAAGTATTACAAGCTTTGAAGTGCTTTGAAACATATTAAAACACTGATACCTATTTAGAATAACTGTTCTGTAAATAGAGATAATCCTCCCTCTTAAACTCGATACTGGTGGAGAAAAAAAGGTTTGTATTTTCTTTAGTGGAGCCTGAGTGTAAGTGGGAGTCTAATATTAATGTTGCCAATAAGCAAACTGAGGAATTTAAACCATGTATTACATTCTTACTATGCTAAAGAATTTGTGTTGATGCTACAGAGAACATGCCAAGAGTTCAGCAGCCAGCATTATTGTACGTACTTCAAAAGGTTCTGGTTCATAATTATTATGATCCAAGATAAAATAAAAGGGTTACTTTCCCTTTTCTCATTAGTCACGTTAATGTAATCACTTACATGAAAATGTAAGTCAATGCTCTGTGCAATTTGGAAACCAGACATGAAAACTGAGAGTCACAATAAAGGATTTTATTTTCTTTCACCTTCTCAGCAGATCTCGTTCCTGTTTCAAACCGAATGAGCTTCTGTGAAAAGCAATAGCTATGGCTGTTTCTTCAGCATAAATAAATCATGACACAAAACTAGAAATGAAAATGTCTCTTAAGAATAATTTCAACTACAAACTGCACCAATGAATAATAGTGCACAATCCTAATTAAACACAACTCTGCAGCTGCAAAAATAGGCTGAATCTGTCCAAAGCTACGAGTTGGCTTTAAAGGCTGGTTTGTTAGGGAGTGTTTTCTTAAGGAAGGCTGGGCCCTCAGTCTTAATCAGCCAATAAATTATTTCCTGCAATTACATTAAATAGAAAATTATCTTCAAATTGGGAATGTTAATTGAAAATCAAAATTCAGACTGAAGTTTAGAAATTACATGCTGAATATAATTAGTCTAGAAAGGCTTCACCTCTATTTCATAAACAGGCTTTTGGTATTTCCTCAAGTGACCGTTCAGTAAAGCTATCTACTGGTAATGCACTATCGAGGAAAAACTTTCCTTGCCATATACACTAATGTACATTCCTCTTCTTCATGATGTTTTAAATACAATTAAATAAAAATCTCTATTCATGTTCTTCTGTTTAAATTGATTACATAGAGAAAAAGGGACCCTGTTACCCATAAAAATAAAATTATGTTGACAAAGTCTCATTCACTAATAATCTTGAGCCATATGCAGCAACTTTTTTCTGTACTAGACTAAGAGAACGGACCAAGAGCAGGGTTCAAATGCTTTCTAGCTTTGCCTACCCTCTTTCTCCACTGCTGCATCATGGGCAGACACGTTTTCATACTGCACTGTACTCAGTTACCTACAGTCCTGGAGCCTGAAAAGAAAGACAAGCTCAGGCAGGCCTCCCAGGCACTTGATCTCCCCATGACATGATTTTTAGGGATGCGTTTCATTTCTGTTTCCCCTCAAACCTTTGTTAAAATGGTAAGATTTAGTGCATTAATTATGGTCAGAGGTCCACACTTAATAGTACCTTTCAGGTCTTTGCTTGCTAGATTTTAAACATTTGGGTAAAAGACACAGAGATGCAAGATTCTGCTAGAGTAAGCCCTCCACCATTTTTTCCCAGCACACTCATTAATCAATATACCCCAAGTGTACATGGCTTCCAAGGGTGCTAAGCTATGCACCAAATATTGATTATGCCTGGGTTATTAATCAGTAAAACAGAGTAAATAAAAACTCTGTGACTGGGTATTAGCCAGTCAATTACCTCATGCACGTTTTCACTTGTTACCTGTTGGTTTTTACTTAAATGTGAAAATTCTGTACACAGAACTCCATCAGGTCCAAAGGCAGAGTTCAGCCTGTAACTCCAAGGTCTCAACCAGTTCAAAGGGAGAAGAATCTGGCCCATTTGAGTAGTTGATGTTTATGATAACATTAAACCATAAAACGGGTTTGTTGTGTTAAAATGTTTTAATGTTAAAATATGAGCATGAATAGCAGTCAAATTTTAAGCCATAATAACTTCCCAATTTTACATTCAAAATATTCAAAATGTGCTTGCTAAAATCTCCAGTGAGAGGAAAAAAAAAAATCAATATTCATAATAAATAAGGCTTGTAAAAGGTGTCAGAAATTTACTAATTTCCATTATAATTTATTTTATTTTTTCTCATATTATCAATTAAATCCACTCGAATGATTTTTTTAAAAGTTTCTGATAAAAAATATCTCCCTAGTTATAACCCCTGCAAACAGGGGTTTATAATGGAAGTGCTGACACAACCCTAACTACAGCAGCGCAAATGGTGCCGCTATAATACACAAAATCAAGTTCTATTATTCTAAACTATCCTCGCTCGGGGGGTTTTCTTTACTGTGCTCCCAGACAAACTGCTGAAGCATGAAAAATTTAAATGCAATCAAGTGGGTCCAATTCTACTTTACTAGAACAAGTGTCTACAGTGGTACAATCTTAAAAGAAGATGCAACAGATTTGTTTGGTGCTTTTCTTTCTTTTTTCTTTTTTAGCTGTTTATTTATAATACTGCGCAGCGGAGATAAAATAAGAGAGGAAATTACACTCACATTATATCAGTATATTGATTACACAGCACACAATCAGAAAGAAAACTACATTGTGAAATTGTTGCTTTGGTTAAATTGGCAGATTAGCTGAACACAGCAATCACTAAAGGTGGAAAATATACCTAATGGAAATGAAACAAAAAGTTGAAAGAGGCCCTAATTATCTGAAGTCCTGTCACCTACTGAGTCTGGAGAACTAAATAAATCTTAGTTTGGATAGAATAAATTTTATCTCGTTTTGAATTCAAGACAGAACAAGAATGGGATCATTTATCAAAGCCTCAGTAAAGCTGAGAACTGGACCCCAGTTTCAGTCAGCCTCAGTACTGAGGTAGTAAAGCTAAAATTGAACTGCTAAGCACAGTCCCAAACAGCTTCATTCTCTATATATCTAACACGATTTTTTAAATTTAATCCAGAAAAGAAATTCTCTCTGCTCTAACGAAGACTGCCGGTCAGATTCTTGAAATGGCAGTTTTCCTTTTTTCCTACTGACAGTATGTGTTATACATATCTAAATACAAATAATAATACTTTTTTTTTTCCCCCCTACGGCATTTCTGTGGTGTCAAATACTTCAAACGATGTAGATCTTCTTTTTCAAAACAATTAGAATATATTCCTGACACGAAAGGCTTCCAAAGCCCAAAGTCTTCCATCCCTGCTGATTGCTCAAGTGATTAAAGCTTACAAAGGAAATTATGGTTAAACCTGGAGTTTTAGCTGCTAGACATTGCAGAATCAAGCCACAAAGTATTAACAGAAATAACAACAATGTGATAGGCCAGACACTATTTCAAAACCACATATATTAAGCAATAACAAGATATATGACAAAGCAGACTTGTAGTTCGCTGGAGACTCCAGCTTCTGCTCTGCTCCAGCCTCACCAAGCATTCAGAAAGCTAAAGGCATGTCCACACTGCAGCTATATAAATGACCACTTTGTACGGCTGAGATATCCAACCCAGTTTTAAACAAGCTTGTTTCTGCTAGCACTCCAACTACAGTAGCGTGGTGCTCCGATGGACTAATTCATCCTGCCTTAGTGACTGCACTGTAGACATAACCCAGGTCTACAGCTCCAACAGGAGATTGGAATCAGATTAGATTAGAAATACATTCACTTACAAGGCTTTTATGAACAGTCTCCATTCCTTTTCCCCAAAGTGCCAAATTAAAGTACTTAAGTGCATGATTAACTATAAGTATGCAAGCAGTCCACTAATTTCAAATTGGACTACTCCGTTTCAAAAAGTTAAGCACATGTCTAAGTGCTTTGGTGACTCCAGAACTAAATAAATTAAGAGAAACCATTTTTAGAAGTACTCATAACCTTTTAAATATTTCCTTCTACACTTTTATGCTAACCTGGTGTTCACAAAAAGTAAAAATCAGCCACAACATCCCATCCCTCCCCACCTTCAAACTGAGCAGCAAATGTGCATGCTCTTCTCATAATGACTTACAGGACCTTCCCTTACAAATCAGCACTCAGCTTTAGGGTAAATTAAATGCATTGTATCCTTGTCTTTGCCTGCACTGTCCACGGTATCCTCCTCTTTCATACCTATGGCACATTCATCACTTGTATCCTTTATGGATGCTCAAAGTCCTTCTGAAACCCAAGAGCATACTCATGGAGCATCCTTTATGCAATCCAATCTATTTTGCAGTGCAATTCACCTATACAAGTACAGGCCTGAGGTAGAATAGGCTACACTGACACAGTTGCATAGAAGTTACTGGAACAAGTCGCTCATAGCAGCAAACCAGCTTAGCATAGTTTAAACATTCCGGAAAACTGATCTTTTGTTTTTGTTGTATAAAGACACTAGTTACAGTAGTGTTCGGACAGACATAAAGAAAAATTAAAATGCTTTGCCAATAACCAAAATACTTCACAGCTCTGCCCCTGAAAAACAATGTTCTGTAGGCATAACTCAGTAATGTAATTCATTGTAAATCTAACACAATAAGCTATCTACCATTTTAGAATAAACAGTTATTTCCTAAGATTATGAAATCTCATATCTGTCTTCAAGGAACCTTAGTAATTCAAATGAGCAGTTATTGACAGCCTCCGTTCTCCTGCGGGCCCACACTCCAACATGAATCCCTATGCACAAAACCCATACAAATTGACAAAGCAGCAATGGGAGAGAATCTCCCAGTTCCTCTTCCTGGCTCTGAGTCACAGCAAGGCCTTAGGCAAGCCAGCTCAACCCCCTCAAGCTCTTCCTTGGCTTGAATTTGCAGGAATACTACAGGACTCAGTTACATATAGATCATGAGCAGCATTGCAAGATTAGAGTTTATGGTAGCTGCAGGTATCACCTTAGAAGTAAAAGGTGGCGGTAAGGAATGGAAGCAAACATGATTCAAGAAATGACAACTATAACATTAACTGAGCCCCCAAATGTCTAGCTGAAATAGGCATCAAGCTAAGCAATACACCCTCAACTTCCAACATACACACTGAGCTATTCTTGCATTTGTTTTTCCAATCCAGACAAATTACATTTCTATTAATAGAAATGAAGCCAAATCACAAAGTTTGACTTCAGATTCAGACTTCCTTCAAAGTTCAGAAGGTTTGGAACAATTTTTATGGCATTTCTTCTCATTTGTAATCAAACAATGTGAGAGCGAAACAGATTTTTTTTGAAAGTCTTTCTCTTACATTCCGCCATTATAGACATAGCCATGTAGACACAGTAAAACATTAGGGTTAGGGAACAAGTTCCTGTCTATTCATCTAGTTGTCCAAAACATTAAAATGAATGCAGCAAAACAGGCTCGCAGCCCCTGATGACTTTTCAGTGAAAATCCAAAGTGTTTATTCAGATTCACAAAAGGCTAAAAATACAACCTACCTTTCTAGTAGGTTAAATGTTCCATTCTCTTTATTCAGTACCAGGATGTCTCACTGAAAATGCCTAAGGTGAAGTCACGTTGAATGTGGTAAAGGGCAGTGAAAGAACAGTCACTTAGCACCTGGGATGTGCTCGTCTTCAGTCGCCGTAGTTAATATTTTCTATAGTTTATATTTAGCTGACAATATTGCTGTCACTTTATTTAAACAGCTTGAGCCTGTTCTTTGGACTGGAGCTCATATGCCCTGGAATGCTTTGACTCATGAATTGTTTCTCCTGATAATGTTACATCACGTAACCACCTCTGTTTAATTGGTTGGTATGAGCTGCTCAGTGGTGACTGCCTTTAAAGTCCTATGACTACACCATGTGTCTCTGGCTATCCAATTTCTTACTGTTGGAAAAAGAAAAAATGCAGTAGTGACTTCCAGCTATCTTCACCATTAACTACAGCAACAAGAGCGAGAGTGCCAAAATTTATCCATCAGCAACTTATTAAGATTTGTTGTTTTAGGCAGCAAGTAACAGAATATACAATATAAATAAAAGCAATCATTAACAATACAATTAAAACACAATGGTTGCTATAAATAAGCATTAATTCACATATTTTATGCAACAGAATGACTTGTTTAGCAGAATGACTGCATAAATGCTTTTGATAAAGGATGTCTAAAAATACTAAGAGGAATTTATTTTAGCATATTTAGACTTTGAGTTGAGACTTTATGGAGAAGAATACACTTTTTTTTTTCTTTCCCTTACAAAGCTAGTCAAAAACTTGTTCTCATAACTCAAAATCTTCCTGACCACACTTAAACCTGATGGGCAGAAGTTCCTGAAAGTTTCATTAAATCCTTTCAATACTCTACGAGATACATACTCTAGTGGTAAGATACAGTATTCTTAATTTTTTCCTCCTACATTTAATTTTCAGGAGGTGCTTAAGATTCCACCTAATGAGTTTAACAGGTAGTTTTCGACCCTACAGGTGGGAAAACAGAAGGTCATGTGCTATTTCTCTGTATCAGTTAATTCAGAAATGAAATCTTTTATCTACTGTCAGATTTCTCTGCCCTCCCTCCTTATTCTCCTCTCTCCTTGCCATATTTTTGATTCTTATTTCTAAATGAAATAGAGCACTTCAGGTGGCAGTGAAAGGAAGTAGGAATTTCAGGCTCACCTGTAGCCAGTTGCACTAAACCACCTAATTAGTATCTCCATGTAACATGAAACAATGGCTCCACAGCTCAGTTACAAATTCTCTTTTTAATAAAAAACTTACCCTACAAGCCTAAAAACATTTCTAGCAGGCAAAATATTTCTCTAGTGGTTACACAAGCATCAAAGCACTTAAATATAGGTGCCAAACCACATTGCCAGGAGCTCTTAGTACTGTGAGGTAGTGTTACCTGACAGCTTGGTGAATATAAAATTACTTGTTTCTCCAACTGAAGACAATGCAATTGTCACCTTCCATTGTAATAATGCACAACTAGGGATCAGCAAAGTGCCAACATAATTACAAGGAAGAAAACAAAACATAACAAAAATATCAAATCTAAATTTCTCAAAAGGGTAAACACATCCATCTGGCTACTCGCAAAGAAAAGGAGGAGGGATTTTATTTTTACTATCAAATATCCTAGTGTTATTTAGCAATAAGATTTATATGCCTTTCATTCAGTGAAAAACAGCTAAAGAAGGTGATTCATGAAATACTAAAAATAAACACAGGTCAGAACTGTGCTGGGATGTTACTTGTGCATGTTGAGAGTACTGCAAGTGTCATCAGAGATGTTAGGGACAAACACATGTATCTGCATTGTTGTCATTATAAATTTGTGAGGATTCATGACAATTAATTCTAGCTGGCACATGGTGTACTTTGGCACAATCTACGCATGACATGCCGCTTTTATTTGTTTATTTAAATGACTTCACTCTAAGAGCCGAAAATTAAGTTTGAACTGCAAGCTGCCTCAGAACTGGGACTTTCAGGATATTAAAAACTTGAGGAAAAGCTTTGAATGAGGTAATCTGAATATATGAGAACTAACATTTTCACCATATATTTCTTTAGGTTATTCAGCAAGTGGCCTACATATTCAGGAGTGAAATTTGCATTTTGGTGACGCAAAGATCTCATAACCAGAAATTGTGTTTTATATCTACAGTAGCTCTGGGCATCCTATAAAACATAAAAGAGTGTCCTAGGTAGGATATATAACTGAAAAAATATTTTCTTGAAAAACTTGCATTATTGAGTGATATCATGGATTACCTTTTCTGTATCAATATTCCAGTCACTACTAATGAATACACAAAGTTCTTTTGCATTTATTGATGTAAATGCACAACACCTTCACATGCTTTTCAAAGTTTCACCAGTTCCAAAGGAAAACAGAAAAGCAAAATACGTAAAGCTGAGAATCTGTCTTCAACTTTTTTCTTTCTCTGAAGGAATATTCAAGAACAGCAGTAAGGTACATGCAGCTTTTATCCACGCTGCACAACTGCACCAGAGCCAGCTGTAATCCTAACCTTTGCAGATAAAGCAGGCACAAGGACTGCTCAAATATGTCATGACCCTTGCAGAAGAGGTTAAGGAAAAGTTGCAGGCTCCACATAACCAGGACATCTGCACCTTGTCTCAGGCTGGGCTTTCCAGCTGCAACCTGCTTGCAGGTTTTGGCCATTGGTGCTTGCTCTTGTGCACTATGCTGTATCATGTGACACAGCACTGTATTAGAATATGGATACACTCTCCTAATTGTGGCATTGTTTTCAACGGGTTAAGCAGCAAATTTAGGAAAACAGATTGGGATGCAGGTCAGTGGGAACAAAGGAAGAAAGGAAGGCAGTAAAGACCCACAACCATTTTAAAGTCACAAGCATTTTGATCAGATAAAACAAAACTAGATAAAAGCTTCCGCTTTCTGCAACTTTGAGAAATTCTGATTTTTGTTAGAGTTCTTACAAACAGGCTTTTACAAGGCACCATCGTGCACAATATTTCTTTATTTTGAAGTAAGGCTTACACAATATGATTCTTCCATATGTGCACAATGGGAACCCTAAAATGTGTTTACAGATCCCTACAGGAACCACCTCATTTAGCAGTGAGCTGCAGCTACTACTGCGATAAAGGGACAGGATAGTCTGAAGCAGCATACTGTTCAGAAAAATATTACTATGCCCAGCAGAAACTACCCAGGAAATATTTCAGAAATATCCCCGTTTGATTGGCAATGTGGCCAAGAACAACAATGCGGCACCTTCTCTCTTCCTCCCCCAAGCCTTCCACTGCCTGCAAGTTTTCATGGGAGGGAACAGATGGGGCCCTTTTTTCTTCATGTTAATGTACTTCAGTATGAAAATATGAAGACAAAAGATAAATAATTGCATCAGTCTAAGAATTAAAACAAAACAAAACACTATCACAATTAAGCTAGCCAGTTGCCATTAAGTGCAAACAATTTAAAGTTCAATACAGTGAGACTTTGAACTTCCTATCCTTTCACTAGATCCACAGATGAAATCTCTACCAATTTTAGCTACCTTAAAAAAAAAAAAAAACTAAGACATTGTTATTCATAGTCTTATTCTCAGTATGACACACTTAACAATATCAAGTATTTTCATTGGTATTTATTAAAAAGAAAAAAATCATTGTTTAATATTAACCAGTTTCCCAATGCAAGTTTTGTATTTTTAAGGACTAGGCACTGAAAAGAATCAGAGAACATTAAGAATTGTCATAGGTAAAACTGACACCACCTCATCATTCAGCTGAGGGAGGTCAAGCAGCACACAGTCTCTGCATCTCTGAAACTGCAACCATTGCAAAGAACACTACAAGTTTTCCCTGTCTTTTGATTTCACTTCCGGAAGGTACTACAAAATTGTTAGGAAGAAATAATTTGCAATAAGTGTGGACCCTCAAATATCCCATTTTCATGGAAGATTACGGCATACAGTATCTGATCTCTAACAAGGAAAAAGAAACATGCATAGCAAAATAAATCCTGAAGGTAAAGGTGCAGAGTGCCCAGGCTCCAAATTGCTCCACATTTCCAAGTGCTCAAAGTTATGCGTTAGTATTTTCAAATTGTTGAATAACATAATGAAACACAACTAGCAGAATACAAAGAAAAACATAAACCAGCACATGAACAAAAGGTCCAGTCAAATAAAGTTGTCATCAAATATTTATAAAGTAAAATACTAAATGTCTAAAACACAAACATAAGTTATTGTCAGTGATTTTAAACATTTTTACTATTACCACTTAAATTCAGTTAAATCCCCTAAAAGTGATTTTAGCTAAAACACTGAAATATTCTGTCATAACTTCTGATACAGCACATTTACCATTGCAATACACAGCACCTTGATGTGGTTTTCATCTCTGACCCATTTTTTCCTATATTTTAATGATAAAACATATGATCTGCATTTTTAAAGAAGTCTTGTCTTCTCTAACAGTGTTAATTTTTGCTCAGGGCTATATTTTGTAACAGTTCCTCACATTTATTGGTAATAATTTATAATAGACAAGCAAACAGTACATGATATGCGTAGCCTATTCCTTGTAAAAGCAGATTTTAACAGTTTCACTTTCTCATGGACGTTTGTTGAGAGCTCTATTATCAATTTCA